>NW_024412402.1:22949488-23106038 GCF_014898765.1 Herpailurus yagouaroundi | reverse complement strand
GAAAGAAAGAAAGAAAGAAAGAAAGAAAGAAAGAAAGAAAGAAAGAAGGAAGGAAGGAAGGAAGGAAGGAAGGAAGGAAGGAAGGAAGGAAGGGGAGGGAGAAAGAGAAAGAAAATTTAGACTGAAAAGGAAGATAGAAAACTGTCTTTATTCTCAGGTGATACAATCTCAGATGTACAAGACTGTAAAGAATTCACAAAGAAGTATTAGAACTAATACACAATTTTGCAATGTTGCAAGAATAGCACTGATAAATAAAATGAATCATATTTCTGGAAATGATTAAGCACCTACAAAATTTCAAACTGAAAACAATAAAACAGTGTGGACAGAAATTAAAACAGATCTAAATAAAAGGAAATATATTCCATGTTCATGAATTTGAAGATTTAATATTTCCAAGATGGGAATTCTCCCCAAATTGATCTATAAATCCAAAGCAATTCCTATCAAAACCTCAACAGGCTGGTATACATTGACAATCTATTTCTAAACTATACTTGGAAATCTAACGGACATAGAAGACCAAAAACAAATTTGAAAAAAGATGATCAAGTTGGAGGACTTATACTGCCTGACTTCAAACTTACTATAAAGTCACAGTAATTAATATGTGATACTGGTGGAAAGATAGGCAATTAGATCAATGGAATAGAATTGATATTCCAGAAATAAATCTCATATCACATAGGGACCCAGAACAGTTGAATATCTGTGTGAATAAAAATGAATTAACCTTTGCTTTATAATATACAGAAAATATCTCAAATTGAATCACATATCTAAATGTAAGACCTAAAACACTATGATATGTCTCAAAGAAGATATAGTAGAGGGGCGCCTGGGTGGCGCAGTCGGTTAAGCGTCCGACTTCAGCCAGGTCACAATCTCGCGGTCCGTGAGTTTGAGCCCCGCGTCCGGCTCTGGGCTGATGGCTCAGAGCCTGGAGCCTGTTTCGGATTCTGTGTCTCCCTCTCTCTCTGCCCCTCCCCCGTTCATGCTCTGTCTCTCTCTGTCCCAAAAATAAATAAATGTTGAAAAAAAAAATTTAAGAAGATATAATAGAAACAATTCATGACCTTGTGATTGGGCAAAAAGTTCTTAGATGTAACAGCAAAAGAATAGCCTATAAAGGGGAAAAATGATCAATTGGACTTATTTAAAATAATATATATATATAATTTTTACATTTATATATTTTATATTTTATATTTATATTTTTATATTATATATTATATATTATATATATATATATATATATATATATATATATATATATATAATTTTTTAAACACCATTAAGAAAATGAAAAGACAAGCCAGAGACTGGGAGAAAATATTTACAAATCGTATATCTAATAAAGAACTTGTATACAGAATATAAAAATATTCTTACAACTTAATAAGACTATAAACAACATGATTAAGAAATCATCAAAAGATTTGAACCGACACTTCACCCAAGAAGATACATGAAGGGTAATAAGCCATGAAGAGATGTTCAGCATCATTAGTCATTAAGGAAATTCAAATTAAAACCAAAAGGAGATACCCCCTGCGGTTTATACACCCCTCTAGAATGTCTATAATCAAAAAGAGAGATGAAACAAGTGCTGGTAAGGATGTCTAGAAGATGTAGAACTCATCAATTGCTGGTGGAAATGTAAAATGTTATAACCACTTTGGAAAAACAGTTGGCAAGGTTTTTTTTTTTTTTTAGTTAAAAATAAACTTATTATATGACCTAGTGATTCCACTTCTAGGAATCTCCACAAGAGAAATGAAAACATATGTTCACATAAAGACATGTAGGTGAATGTTCACAGCAGTGTTATTCATAATAGCCCCAAATCTGGGAACTATCCAAATGTCTTACAGCTAGCAAATGAATAACCAAAATGTGTTGTATCTTTACAACAGAATACTAGTAGGCTATACAAAGGAATAAATTACTGATACGTGCTACAACATAGACCAACCATGAAAAAATTATGAAAAAAGCAAAATCCAAAAAGTATTTATTCTATAATTCCATTTATATGAAATATCCAGAAGAGGATACAGGAAGAAGATAAATGGTTGCCTACAGCTGGGCAGAAGTGAAGATTAACTGCAAATAGGCATAAAGGAACTTTCTGGAGTGATGGAAATGTTCTAAAACTGGATTGTGGTAATGATTACACACCTATAAATTTACTTTAAAATAATTGAATTTTACACTACAGCAGATGAATTTTATGTTATGTAAATTGTACATTAACAAAGCTAACAAAAACAAACAACACAACAGTGAGCTGCATTCTGCACTGGGCTCTACCCTATAGGCAGACATTGATGACCACTCCATGTTTCTCTCAATGGAGGAGACAGATGATTCTGTCCCTGTTCAAGACCATGCCCCATCACCCTT
This sequence comes from Herpailurus yagouaroundi, assembly GCF_014898765.1. Taxonomy (NCBI): domain Eukaryota; kingdom Metazoa; phylum Chordata; class Mammalia; order Carnivora; family Felidae; genus Herpailurus; species Herpailurus yagouaroundi. The sequence goes on along the minus strand of NW_024412402.1, from coordinate 23,103,629 downwards.
CTGCTAGATCCGCTTTATTCCCAAATGCCTTTGTTTCTCTCAAGTCCCCCACTAGTTCCTTCCTTTTACCACATTCTGTGACGGACATAGCCCCACTCTCCCTTTTCATTCCACAAGTCCCACTTGGGCTCCATTCACCATCACAGTAAACCTGTACTTATCTACAGCCGGCAGTCTAAATACAACACTAACAGATGGTTTGCCGTTCTCCTCGAGATCCCTGCTAAAAACATTTCTGTTTAGTTTCCTTGACATTCTCTCTGGGTTTTCCTCTGTCTTCTCTGCACACTCGTTTTAAAAACCACTTGTTAGGGGGCGCCTGGGTGGCTCAGTTGGTTAAGTGACAGATTTAGGCTCAGGTCATGATCTTGTGACCTGTGGGTTCAAGCCCCACCTCAGGCTCTGTGCTGGAAGCTCAGAGCCTAGAGCCTGCTTCATATTCTCTCTCTCTCTCTCTCTCTCTCTCTCTCTCTCTCTCTCCCCTCCCCCACTCATGCTCTGTGTCTCTCAAAAATAAACATTAAAAAATTTTAAAAAACCACTTGTTAGATAGCTTCTCTGAATCTTACCTTCAATCTTTGTGAGACCCTTCCTTGTTCTATTCCCTGTAACCTAACACATCCCTCCTTTGTGAAATGCTTCACCTACCACAACTACCGATGACTTCACAATTGGTTATCTTCTGGTGACCCTCTCTTCTGAGTGTCAGTCATATATGTCAACTGGTCTCTGAATAGCTCTAATTTGATAAAGAGACATTCCAAAGACAGTAGGCCCAATATTAAATTCCATTTTCTTCCTCATGAATGTGCTTCTTCTTATCCTTCTGTGCTCCCTCTTTCCTAATAGTCACCTAAACATGAAATCTGAAAACTTACCTGGCAGTCTTTCCTCTCCCTGACATCCACAATGGATTATTCACAAATTGTACCCTATAATTTCTAGTTTTTTCTTTATTTTATTTTCTTTCCTCCTTTTCACCCTCTATTCTACTGGCTTCATCATTTTTATTACTCTATCATTTAGCATTTTTGAAATAGCCTCAAAATAGTCATTTTATATCTTCTCTTTTTTAAATGAGTGAATAAAATGTTTACTTACTCAAACAAGGAGGAGAAAATAAGTAATTCAAAATTCTAAGCAAATGTGCTATCATGTTGGCAAAAAAGGTCCTATATGTGTCTCAACAATTACAAAGGCCCTGGTTAGTACTGGTTAAAGAGAAAAGCACTTAAAAGTGTCCTATGCATTCTCTATCTGTATGCATTTATCTTTAGACTTCAATCTAAGCCTCTACAAAACTCATTATTTCAGACTGTGCTAATTTAAAACTCTCAATAATCTGGAGTTGGGCTGGGCTTAAGTCCACTTCTGCATTTATGCAAAAAGCATTGATTAATTATAGTGGGAATGACAAGACAGTTACTTGACAACATTTTGTTAGCCATTAATTAACTTTATGTTCCTGAAAGTAATAAAACTACATTTCTTTAAAAGGCTTTATAATTAGTCTGAACCACACAATTTAGCACTTAATTATACACTGTCTTCTATTGTTGTCTAATTTCTTCCATTCTCACCCTCCTTCCTTCCCCAACCCCATCTTCCAAGCATGTGTCCAGAATGACTACACTGTGCATCAACTCTTCCATTAACACTTGGATGTGCATCCCAGGATGAATCAAAGGGAATCAAGTCTACCCTCAAGGAGCTTCCTGTGTCAGAAGGAAAATAGAATCAGTACATAAATGTCTGTATTATTGGATGAAAGTGATGAATTATTTTAAAGAGACTTAGATAAAAATCCAAAGTGCTGTGAGAATTCCCACTGAAATAATGATTACTTCCAGGGGCATCTGGGTGGCTCAGTCAGTTAAGTGTCCGATTCTTGGTTTCTGCTCAGGTCATGATCTCATGGTTCGTGAGTTCGAGTCTCGCGTCGGGCTCTATAATGATGGCACAGAGTCTTTTTGGGATTCTCTCTCTCTTCCTCTCTCTCTGCCCCCCCACTTGCATTGTCTCTTTTTTTCTCAAAATAAATAAAATTTTTAAAGTAATAAAGAGAGTTATTACTTCCAAAGTAATGGAGAACAAGGCTTGGGGATAAAAGGGGACACTCGTAGCAGTGTAGACTTGGGAAAGGCAATACAGGCTTGGGAATGAGCATCCACAGAGACCCAGAAACAGAAAAATGTAGGACATATATAGACACTATCTGATGCACTAGAAGGAACATGAGCTCTGGAATGAGATGGATCTAGGTTGGAATGGTAACTCCACCACTCACCAGCTGTGTGACTGTCCAAATTACTTACGCTCTCTGAATGTTAGTTTTCTCAACTTTAAAATGTGTATTATAATGTCTTGGTCATAAAATTATTATGAGAATTAATTGCATAATGCTTATAAAGCTCAGGTATATTATATGCAATAAAATGTAAATCATAAATGCAAATATCCTTTTCTCACAAGAAAAAAATAACATGTTAGATATGAATATCCCTGCTGAAGAAAGGAAAGGACAGCACAGATACTCAGCCACTGCTCATCCATCTTGTGGGGAGGTGCTAATTTGCTCCCCCTGCTCTCATCTAAGCATTTCTTAAAATTTTTTTTTTCAACGTTTATTTATTTTTGGGACAGAGAGAGACAGAGCATGAACGGGGGAGGGGCAGAGAGAGAGGGGGACACAGAATCAGAAACAGGCTCCAGGCTCTGAGCCATCAGCCCAGAGCCTGACGCAGGGCTCAAACTCACGGACCGCGAGATCGTGACCTGGCTGAAGTCAGACACTTAACCGACTGCGCCACCCAGGCGCCCCTCATCTAAGCATTTCTTAACAGAAATGCTGGATCCCTTTCTTTCCTGAGCACTGCCAGCATTCAGATCACTTCAAAGAAAAGATGACTTACTAAAATTCACTTATTTGTAATTCTAGATAATGTTAGAACACCACAACAAATTGTTATCTCAAGGAGTTCCTCATCTTGATTTATCTTTTTTTTCTCAAATCACAGAATTATTATAAAGTATGAGTTTTTACTAAAGATGATTTCATTCAGTCCTTCATATATTTATGGAACAAATTTTACAAAGCATAGACTTGTTATGAAGGATGACAATAATATAAGAAATAATGCCACACTTGCTGAGGTTATAATTAAGCATATACAAATAACACACTCCCAGACAGTATACATAGTGGTAATGTCCATAGGAGATATTTAAGTAATAGACCACTTCCTATTATAGAATGAGGATCAAGGGAGCTTAGAGAACATACATAGACAAGTAACTGATACTCAGAGAATTCTTAGGGTCTTAACCAAGAGCTAAGGTTACAAGTTGAGTCACCTAGCATCAAGTAAATGATACTTCCATCAGGGAATTCTTAAGAGGGATGGCATGAGTCTGTGCCTTGAGAAAAATGTGTGATTTTGATAGGCAAAAATAAAGGATGCAAAATTTAATGGGGAGACAGATATTGGCAAAGTCCCAAACCTGGGGAAAGTGTAAGAGACCCTTCAATGATTGCCAGTAGTGCCATGCAGACACCATGAAGAGCTCATTGGACAGTCTAGTGGAAGACTAAAAGAAGTAGAAGCAGGCAACTTAATAGAGAACCTCAAATGCCAGGATAAGACAGGAATGGCCATTGATGGGAAAATTCACTGAACTTTATTCAAGGAGAGAATCAACATGAACAAGGCACTCTTTTAGCATAAAGAACTATACCTGAACACAGGAAGATGGAGGCTTGAGATTGGAAAAAAAGAAATGAGTTAGGAGGCCATCCTACTCACCCAAGCCTGAGTCAACTCATTGGGAAGAGCAGTGGGGAATTCTGAAGAAAATTGCCCTTTGTACTGTATCAGTCATCCCTATAACTTTATATCTACATCCTGAAGCATGTGGTCTAACCACAGAGAAACAGAATCCTTACACTCATCCTCCTTTGATATTTGAGTCACCAAGGTGAGATGGAAGTTCAGGGCTGCAGCTAAATCACACATTAGTTGAATTTCAAATGCTCGCTATTGTAGTCAGTATTTTTTTTAAGGAAAGATTCATTTCTGAAACATTCAGATCAAAATTGACAGTGCAAATCTAACAAGAAGCAAAAAGCTGATTAGTTATTATTATAAAAGTCGTGGTGGGGATAAACATTTGGATTTTACAAAAATTCCAGAATTATCTGTATGGATATCTACAATCTGGTAACTGGCTTAAAAAATCAGCCTGTCCATTTTCTTCACTCCTGCTGTGCAGAACTGGTACAGTGTGCTTGTGTCCAGCTCAGTGACCTTTCACAGCTATTTGAGCCACATGGCCAGCAGTGAATGCAGAAAGAAGAGTCAACCCTCTTCGCAGGGTGAGTTCCTTAAATATCAGAATTTGCCCTGTCTTCTCCATCCTCTGTTCCTCTGAGAACTGGCGTCATGATCACCTTCCAACAAAACTGAAAAGGCAAAACACACTGATGACGGATCTTTTTAATCAGCAATGTAATAACCCATCATGTCTCATGAAAAAGAAAGAGGGCAACAGGGAGGCAATTTGGTCCAGGAGTTTAATAAAAGCATGCTTTCCTCATTAGGAATCTCATAATGCCATCCTCCAAGAGTGGTATGCAAAACACAGCTCCGGAAAGCAATGAGTCAGATTCAGGGCTCCAAAGAGGACACTGAATGCATGCACTCCATTCTGTCAAGACCAGACTGCTCCTTAGCTCCCAGGAGAGCACACAAAACACTGGACTGGGCACAGCATCAGTGCAGGAAAGGGTTTCTCTTTCTGTGTGGCTCTCTGGAATAGGATTTGATTTTCCTTCTCCCTGCTTACACACTTTCTCTTAGCCCCCCATCTTTGCTTTACATCAGCACACACACATATACATCTGACTGACACTTCCAGGAGATCTGCTGTTTTGATCACAAACTGTACCTGTTTTTAAAGACAGCTGGGTACGTGGTGAGGAGGAGGTCAGGGAAAGTCAGGAGAAATTAGGACAGTTCCTGGGCAGCAGGACTTAACTTGCAGGACCCTTGCAGGCACACACATGTATTTCAGGAGAGCACATTGTGTGTTTAAAAATGGTTTTAAAACACAAACTTCCAACTACAGCTTTTCTTAACAAAAGACAGGGGGACTTCCTCCAGTGTAAAGCTTCCAGGCTAATGGGTAGGGGGAAGGCTGGGCAATAAGACAGCATGACGCAGAACACAAGGGCAGACCACCTTCCCCATGGTGCCAATATGGTGTCTGTCTGCTGGCCTTTCATCGTGTGGATTTCCACCTTGGTATCCCACTGGTGAATTCTCTCCAGTTATAAAACACTTTGTTAACTTCATTCGCTCTTAATTAAAAAGGGAAAAGAAACTCCTAGGGCTCTGACAAGGGGTGGGGGGCAAGGAAAGAAAGGAAAGGAAAGGAAAAAAAGAAAGAAAGAAGAAAAAGAGGGAGCTCTTTGAGTTGCTGAAATCAAATGGTCAGAGAACCTGATGTGCAAAACAGAAAACATAAAAAAGAACACCAAATCTCTGAAATGGTTTTATTCTTTCTGAGCAATATGGATTCTGTGGAATAGCCATGATTTTTAGGGGAATTGGGAGCATTTGTAATGCTGGGAGGAAAAGCAAATGATACAAAGACAGAGGCTCATTGCCCCTCAGTATTCATATCTATTTTCCATTCCACATTCCTTGCCCGACCAAGATGGCACATTCTTTCAACAAATATTTATGAAAGCCCTATCATAGACTCGACACTAATACTTTACATTTAGGATCTTCAGAAAAAAAAATGCAGTCAACAATATTGATAGTGTTAATTTCCTGAGTCCTGTCTAGGGTCAACTATAATATTAAGTACATGACATTGGTGGGCTCTTGATCCACACAACAGTCCTGCAAGGAGGGATTATGACATTCAGCATACGGATAGAAAACCAAGGCTCAGGGGCGCCTGGGTGGCGCAGTCGGTTAAGCATCCGACTTCAGCCAGGTCACGATCTCGCACTCCGTGAGTTGGAGCCCCGCGTCGGGCTCTGGGCTGATGGCTCAGAGCCTGGAGCCTGTTTCAGATTCTGTGTCTCCCTCTCTCTCTGCCCCTCCCCCATTCATGCTCTGTCTCTCTCTGTCCCAAAAATAAATAAACGTTGAAAAAAAAAAAGAAAACCAAGGCTCAGAAAGATTAAAACATTAATAAAATTTAAAAATACAAACCTTGCCCAAAGAGATGCATCCAGCAAGAGGCATACTTGGAACTTAATTTCTCACCTATCGTAAACCATAGACCATGTTCCTTCTTACTATTTCATGACTCTATGTAGTGGAATCTAGGGCAAATTGGACAAATCTAATCCCATTTCTCTATTTATTCACACTTAGTACATTCAGACTTGTTCTCTTGCCTCTCTTCACTGAAAGTCTTGACATGGCTGGGTGGATTTCCCCCAATTTTCCCATGCCAATACTAACACCTATTCTAAAAATCTGAGTTTGGTCCACTCAATGCTTCCTTGTCTACTCCTCATATATCTTTGCTTCTATGACTTCCCTTATATCCAAACTAATCCGACCCAGGGTTATCCCTGCCGACTACCTTGTACCACTTTCTCAACAGGCAGGGCATTTTGAGTAAAAGTTCACAGCTCATTGTACCCTTGTTCTACTCCCATTACAATGTCACACTACATGTTTTTGCTGACCTAAGATTAAAATTCAGCTCTGTTAGACTTTGTTTGTCATACACTATTATGTGCCCTAAATTCTTAAAACCTGATACACACACATACACACGCACACACATACACACACAACACAACACAATTTACAAAGCAAATGCATATCAGGGTAGATGATTATTTCCTTCACAAAATGATTCACCACAGACTTCCTTAAATAGTAAGCTTCTCTGATGCATTTATGATATGACTTTATTTTCCCCCCAGGGATATATTCTTTGCATAAATAAAGGAAAGTAGACTATAATACAAAGAAGCATCAGAAATATTTGCCTGGAAAACTCACACGTTGGACCTATTCATTTAGCCTTTAGCTATTGGCAGGCATCAAATCACTTATTGCTTCCAAAAGGGTAGCCAGAGTTATGCCCTTCAGACTATACTAGTGGCCCTCGTAAGCTTGAAGCCTGGCACCAGGCGCCATTGTTTTTGTTTTTGTTTTTGTTTTTTTTAATGCGTATTCATATTTGAGAGGCAGAGAGAGACAGAGCATGAGCAGGGGAAGGGCATAGAAAGAGGGAGACAGAATCCAAAGCAGGCTCCAGGCTCTGAGCTGTCCACATGCAAACCCAATGCAGGGCTTGAACCCACAATCCGTGAGATCATGCTCTGAGCTGAAGTCGGACGCTCAACTGATGGAGTCACCCAGGTGCCCCATGCCAGCCTATTAGGACTCCCAAGTCATCCTGGTATGAATAGCCACTATTCCTTTATTTCCATTTCATCAAACTACCCTGCAGAAAAAGCTGAGCCACTGTAGACAGCTAGGCTAAAAGTCATGATAATTTTTTGCATTAGAATAAGACTCTGATAGGTTAATTTATGCTAAATAAATAAACAATAGAAAGTCTCAGTGGCTTAAAACAATAAATGTTTATTTGTCTCTCACATTAGATGTCCATCCCAGGTCAGTGGGCAGGAGGCAGCCCTATGGCTCTTTTTCATCCACTCTCTCATGGACCCAGGTTGAGGGACCAGTCAAAATCTTTATAAAGCTATTGATTGCCATGACAGGGAGAAGACAGGGCTCTGGAGGACCTCAAACTGGAAATAAAATAATTAACCCACCCCTCCCCCAAGTGGTACATGTCACTTTTACTTCCCTCTCATTGGCCAGAATTAGCCACATGCTCTCCTCTGCCCCATAAGAGAGGAAGGAGAATCCTACCAAAGAAAGTGCTTGGGATGCAGAGAGCCCAAAATAATCACTGAGTAACACCAATGATTAGCACAGGCCCACCATGGTGCCCAAGGCTATTCCATGACCGCAAAGGACAAGGAGATTCAGATCCTATAATCCTGGGAACAAATGAAGGAAGGGATTTTTGGTTGACCTGGTCTATGTCAGTACTGTAGAAAAAAGAGATTCCTAGTGTACCCCTGATTACATGAGCCCCTTAAGCCTTGTCTCCAAAGAAATGATTGCAGAACTCTATTGAATTCAGAATAGGTGCCTGGTTCACACCTGCCCCATGGGATGCCTCCTCCAGGGCTGTCTTTAAGTGTGAAAACCAGGATGTCTGTGCCATGCTGAGGTTTTCAGTACCACAGATACACCTTTGTTCTATGGAGTTCTTGCAATAGAGACTTTAATTTACACCAAGAGAGACTGCCTTCTCACATTCTCTAGATTCTTCTTCTTGTTGGATTTTTTTTACTCTTTTTGGGTAGATTTAAACATTTTCTGTTTCCCAAATTTTCCCTCCTGCCTCTAGCCTTTTCACAAAAAAAGAGAGAAAAGACACACAAACAAATCAAACTGTCTCTGTTAAATCAATGGCTGTTCCGCTTCCCTCAAGCTTTCTCACCATTTTGGGTTGAGAGATGCAGGTGCTAGGCCTCCCTGGGTGAAGTCATTTATTTTTGAGCCATGGAAAAATTGCAAGGGAGATTTTTGTCAACTCCTACACATCCTTGAATGCGAACACCAAGCACTCTTATTAAAGGAGCTGTCGAGATGAATTAGCCAAATGGGACGAGGCTTCTGAAAGAAGGGAATACCTAATAAGAAGAGAGGGAGGGAAAGGGGCTGTGCTTCTGACAGAATAATAATGCAAAATCTCACTTATCTGCACTAATGGGAGCACAGGTGAGCACTAATAACTGAAATATGCAGATGCAGTTAAAACCCTTTACTTTTTATTTCTTCCAAATTTTTTTTCTTTCTTGTTTAATGTTGTTTTAAAATTTCTAAGAGAAGCATTCTCTTCAGGGCAACAAGAAGGAGTTGAGTCAGAAAGACAGTTTATAAATCTACTTAGACTAATAATGTATGCTACAGATCTGCTGTGGGTCCATGAAAGTGAAATAGATACTAGGAAGGATAAAGTCTAAGGACCTCTTTCTCTTTTTAACCGGGAAAAGGAAGGTAAAAGAATATAAATCAACAACCTCCTAATGAGCATGGTGCACATAGAAAGGAAAAGGAAAAGAAGGAAGGAAACTTCTTTAAATACCCATTATATATCAGGAGTATTACACATAATTATCTCATTTAATACACACAACAGGTGTGCCTGAGTGGCTCAGTCTGTTAAGTGTCTGACTTCAGCTCAGGTCGTGATCTCACAGTTCATGAGTTCGAGCCCCACATTGGGCTCTGTGATGACCACTCAGAGCCTGGAACCTGCTTCAGTTTCTGTGTCTCCCTCTCTCTCTCTCTGCCCTTCCCCTGCTCATGCCTTCTCTCTCTCTCTCTCTCTCTCTCTCTCTCTCTCTCTCTCTCTCAAAAATAAATATTTAAAAAATAAAAAAATGTATACACAACATAATCACATACCCCATCCTTCCAATGTTCATTTATTCACACATTCACTCATCCATTCTAAAACAATCAATTAGTCCCTGCTCTCTGCCTGGTACTAGGCAAGGAGCTGGTGAAAAAGAGAAAACAGAGATACTGCCCTCAAGTTGTTCACCATTTAATGGGGAGATGGGCTAGAAAACAATAAACTCAGGATGAAAACAGTGAGACTCAGAAATGATGAATCTTGCCTAAGGTTTTCTAGATATTAATTGGCCATGACAAGATTCAAGCTCATGGCTCTCTGACGCTATTTAAAACAAAATGACCCAAATGTGGCAGGCTGTTAGAGTTAGCTGATGGAATTCCATCCCCAGATGTGCAGAATCTCTAGGCTGGGGGCCTATGAATCTGTATTTTTGAAAACTCCCTTGGAGAACCTAATCTAATGACCAGCCACACCAATGCAACTACTTTACACTGTCAACCCCACCTCTCCCACACTCTCGCTCACCATGCCCACCCTCATCAACAGCCTCCTCACATCAGAAGCAAGAGTAATCATGTCTGCTACTCCCAAGCACCTGTTTTCATTCTGGTAGGGAAGGTGCAAAAGTAACAATTTCCATGAATGGGCTTATGCACATGTCACCCATTCTAAATGTAACTATAAGAACTGTCTCCATTCCAGTAAATTTATCTCTATGCTTCTCAGAGGACCCAATAACATCATTACTTAACATTCCCATGGAGAACACTCCTTTTATCTTGTCATTCACATCTGCTCCAAAGCTGGATCAATCTCCAAGGTAACTTGAACTTCACAAGCTTTGAATGATTGTGATCCCACCACAGATATGCCCATCTGATATGATGCCTTTGTGTACGTGTGTGTGAACCTTCCTCAGACCCAAAATATATTAAGATTTCTTTTAGCCTGTTACAGAGAACACCAATCAAGAAAAATCAGGATTCCAAACTGACAACAGAGTAGCACAGACACAAGTGTTATCAACGACGAGGTGGTCAGAAAGTTAACTGGACAAGGGAAGAGAGATCTTCCAAAGATGAACCGCATGAAGGTGTATTTACACAGAGAGCTAGCCATTTGGAAGAAACTGAATCTCAAAACCACACTCTATTTCTTACTGAATAAATGAGACACATTTTTGACAGCTTTAATGAGATTAAAAGGAAGGAGAGGATTAGAAGCAATTAAAAAATGGTATCTGTGTTTTGAATATATATACACATGTGCCTTCTTATTGAGAACAACCCAGAGAAGAGATGCAAGATAAAGCAGCAACCCAATTTGTCTTTTGCCACCATCACTAAACCACACCCACCGGACTGCATACAGACACATATTCTCTCCTTCCCTCCTCTGTAATTCTCCTTGGGGCAAACATTCTAAATTATTTATATCTAGATTGAAGGCATCTTTTAGTCTGACTGGGACTAGAGTAATCAAAATATAACTGTGCCATGGATATGCTAATACATTATGCTAATGTTTGATTAAGGAGACTACAGAACGTGAAAAAATGAGGGTAGGAGTGCTAGGCCATCCAGGCACTAAAGGATGCTCATGGAAAAGATTGTAAGAGAACCTTGAGCTTTTTAGAGAATTAATTTCTAAATTTTGAAATAATTTCTAAACATGAAACATCCGGGTGACACTAGATCTCTAGGCAGTAGATTCATGAAATTTAACACAGGTGAAGAGATTACTAAGGGCAGAACTGGTTTAAAAAACTTTATATATAAAACTCACTTAATCTTCAACTTCACTAAATTGGTGCTAGAATCGTTCCCATTTTCCATGTGAGTTCACTGAGGTACAGAGAGTTTCAATAACTCATCCAAGATCAGAGAACGAGGAAGTGAAGAAACTTGAGTCCAAACCCAGGCAATATGGTACTATAAAATTAAATAGATGAGATTCTTGGGGGGGGAGGAACGATTCAGGAGAATCATGAGCAGTAAAATAAAAGGAAAAAAAAAGTACCTCTGTCCATAACAGAAATTTATGCAAGCAATGGCCAAAAGCCTCTTAGCTTTGGAAGTATACATAAAGGAACCATTGCGTCTTCCTGCATCCTGTTTATAGAGTATTAATTGTATTCCCTTAGAAGAAATTAATACAGTAAGGTTTATCTAGGACCATTGCAACTCAAAATGTACCTTCTTATCCTCTTCACCCAAATTTTCCCTCCTGATATCCTTCTAATTCAGCTGCTTATCAGTAAACTCCCATTCCTGAATTCCCATTAAAAGATAGGCTATCTTGCTATAGTAATGTTCCAGATAACTGAAGAATTATTAAATTTGATGGCTTTTGTACAATAAAGGTGCCACAAACAGCCCATAAGGGAAGGCTGACCAGTACCATGTCACTTTCCTTCTCATACCTTCAGGGACTCCTTGTTGCCACTAGGGGAAATTCCAATACTCTTAATATAACATTTGAAGACCCTCTGTGATCTGCAGGCAACACACCCCCAGTCCTAGCTTTCAGGTGCTCCCATTAACTCCTCTTCCAGTAAGTCCAATTCATTCATTGCACTCTAATTCTGATCTGGATTTTCCCACCATTATACTTTCCATCAAATTTTTCCATACATGCAGGCTCCACCTTTCCAAATTGTGCCCACCCTTCTGCGTTCAGCTGCATTGACCTCCTTCATATAGGCTTCCTTGATCATCCACGTCTATGTAATTAAGCGTTCCACTTCCAAAATTGTCTGTCCTTAAGATTACTTGACAAAAGAAAAAAAAAAAAGATTACTTGACAGTTACTCACGTATGATCTGATCTCATTTTCCTTTGCTGTTGAATGCACATGTATATATACACGTGTATATGCTTTCAGTGGATTTTTTTTTCTCTTTATGCCCTGTCTGTCCAACAAAATGTCTAATCCTTACAAGGCTGGTACAGAGATGAACCTTTTTAAAATTTTTTAAAGTGTTTATTTCTGAGAAAGAGAGAGAGAGAGAGCAGAGGAGGGGCAGAGAGAAAGGGAGACATAGAATCTGAAGCAGGCTCCAAGCTCTGAATTGTTAGCACAGAACCTGATGGTAGAGGTCAAATTCATGAACCATGAGATCATGATCTGAGCTGAAGTTCAATGCTTAACCAACTGAGCCACCAGGCCCTCCGAGATGCATCTTTCTATTGTCTTCAATATATCTCTTCTCTTTTGCATCTCTTCGTCCTTGTATCTCTACCACATCTGGTCCACTACTTTGTACACAGCAAGCACTCAATGAGTATTTGCTAACTTGAAGGGGCATACAATACCCCACAGTGATATGGAAACATTTGATGCTGCTTTTTTCTTTAGTAATGCAAAACCCACATTCTGTATCTTTCAATACAAATAGCTCTCAAAATCTGATCCTTGAATTTCTCTTCAGCCTCTTTATTGCTCAAGGCTTCTCTCACCATTTGTCTTCAGCAGAGAACTATGAATGCCACAACATGCTGTTTTATGTTTCTGGGAGTCTCCTTTGTTGCTATCTTTACCTGGATGCCCTGTCCTGATTCTTTCCTCTTGGGGAAAATCCAGATAAGATTAAACACTCCCAGAAACTCACTACTTATCCCTTCTTCCTCCATATATGTCACTGCATTTTCCACAATGCTTAGTAAGTAATTGATTACACTTTCCCTACCCTATTTGTTTATGAATTGCAAGAAGACAGAGATTGTTTCTTATTTATCTCAATGTCCCCAGGCACCAGAATAGTACCAAGCACATAGTCTGTGCTTTGTATGTTGAATGACTGAATAAATGAATGATGAAATACAGATTGAAGACCAAAGCACTTATATAAATTTTTCAGTGGAGAACAAGATGAAATTATGCCACACAATGGGATACAGAGGCACCTTGATATGAAAAATGTACTTCCATACATTCACCCCAAATCCTCTTCCAGTTCAAGTCATATCCTCTTGTAATTTATTGGGTTGCTGAAATCCCCGGGAGAAAACCCTTTATGGTAAATAAACTGGGGAAACCGCAGCTGGAAGAACAGCACTGGGATAATGAGAGGAACAGCCGCCAAAGCCATGTTGAAAGACGAGAGCTTACAAAGACAGAGCTGCCAATATGGAAATCCCCAGCTGGCACTGAATTCCCCTTAGGTTTGACAAAGGGATGGCAGATATGTGCCTGTCTTTGGAAGGAGACTATAAGGGTGGGGCAGGAAACTCAGCACATAAATCAGCATCCATGAGAAAGATATGAAAAAAGGAGGGTTGGGGCAGGCATGCCTAGGGGAAGCCCTCTGCACTTCCATGGGTCTGATCATTTCTCTGCAATGGGACATCTGCTATGGAGCTCATCTTCTAGCACACAGATATAACTCCCAGAGCTGCTTTGGCTCATGGTTGCCTTGATACCTTAAGAGAGATTTGATTAAGCCAGGTGGAGGAGAAAAAAAAATGTTGTGTTAGAAATCACCAGTATGGAGAAAGAGGAGGAGGAGAGGAAGAAGAGAGAAATCAACCGTGAAAAAGAAAAAGGGAAACATAGCCAGAGACATAGAAAGCCTGTCAAATCTCTCCAAACTGCAACAAAAGCAGAGGAGAGATAGTTTCTCTTTAATGAATGCTTTGATCAGCCCCAGTTGATATAATAATTATATAAAACTAGAGCAAGACAGAAATAAGATGTGTTTTTCTCTCATGTAGCCTGTAACTTCTGTGATTGGTTCATATATTTAAGAAAAGAATAAGACCCTTCAAAACAGAGGCATATGTCAGGAGAGAACCTGTTTTCTCCTCTGACTTATGCAGGAAATTTGCAACAATGCCTGTATCCCTTTTCCTTCTTGTCTTGGCAGGGCTGGATATGCCAGCCCATGGCTCTGGAAGGGAAGTAATGGTGGCAAAGCTTTCCACCCATGGATCTTGGTCTAATTTCTCAGGCTAATCCCTGCCTGGCAGTCCTTACATTCCTTCCCTACTTCAAGCCCTTCTCCCTACCTCACTTGACTCTCCCACCAATCTACATTGAGTTGGGCATTTCCCGTGTAATAAGATACTTCGCACTGCTGGAGGTATTGACTTGGCTAATCTCCAGGGAAGGAGGAGTATGCATCATTTTTTCTTTTTCAGAATGATACTTCCCCAAGCACGTGCTTTTCAGAAATAGCAGGGGAGAGAGGTGGTCGCCATGGGAACAGAGGCAACCATGCAAACACCAGTAGTACATTTCTCCCAAGGGGGCATGAGCAAAGCCCCCTCCTTGCTTCTACCCCTATCAGGGCATCTCCTGGAACCTTTGTTTGCCTGAAAAGGAAGAATGCCCAGAGTGGTAAAGGGTTATTCCCTTTCTTCTCAACTTCCAAGTTTCCATTCAAGAGTCTGATTGAAGCTCAGGGTGTTAGCATGGTAATTCAACTGGGCCTGACTAATGCTGGGTCTGGAAAGAAGGGAAGAGATAATGTCTGCTTCTCCATTCAATGTCTTGAGAATTCTCTAGACTGGTGATATATTTGGGCCAAAAGCTAATAAAAAGTTGATAATGGCACAAAACAAAGCAGCATCCCATAATCCTCACTCTGGGGTGATTTTCTGCTAGGCACAACCAGTAGAAAATTAAGATGGGTCCAGAGAATGACATTCCTACAGACCATTTTGGTGCTATGGTAGACCTACACTGGTCCACTGGAGGGCTATGACTGATTCGCTAAGACAACAGTAAGACATATGGGGAGAGGTGCTGTCAGGGGATCCATGGGGAGAAAGTAGGTTATATACAGCAGCCATACTGCAGCCATGCTGATGGAAAGAGTCTGAGATTGTGTCTCTTTAACTCCAATTGATTTAAAAATAAATCAATCTGGTATAAAATAATGAGGTTTATGGAAATAAAGGAGTCAGCTAGGTATTTGGTAAAATGCATAAAAACAGCAAGTTGATTAACAAGTGTTCTCTTGCAAAGAATGGTTTTGGAGAATGATGGTGTCCCCCGATAAGGTTGCCCCAATCACAGCCTTGCCTTGAGGTGGGACAAGGGAGGCCACAAGGAACGCAGCAGGGCTGGAAGCCTTCCCCCTGCCACATGCTGTATGCTGATTTATTGGGACTGGAACAATTTGTCTAAAGCTGTAATTTTAACTACCTCCGTGGTGAGCAGCCAATCAGAGGGTTCACTTCACGCAGCTTTTACGAGTCCCCATAAAAGCAGCAAAATGAAAACTCAGGGGCCCTTAAAATATACTCCAAGGGTTTCTGCAGTGCAATTGGAGGCTTTTATGACTCCTGTCAGGACTTTTATGACCCTGTAAAACCAGGCAGCAGCCTGGCCCGAGATGAAAAGTGGCCCCACTGTCTTAAAGTCTAAATGGTCTGTACATTTACAAGGCCTCCAGGAAAGATGGAGAGAACACCGCCAGGGGGGGTTTGCCTTGAGTGAAGGCAGGTTGTGGGTGAGGTAGAAGGACTGGAAAGTGAGAGGAGGCAACAGCAGATAGAAGGTGGGTATGAGAGATGTATATGAACATGGCTTTACAGTTTCCTGCACTTCAGAGCATCCAAATGACCCAGTACTAGTCACCAAACACAGCAAGAGCTTAAGGTTCAGCAGACAGATTCATAACTAACAGGGGCTGGACACCTTCAATGGAAAGATAAAAACTGAAGCCTCCCAGAAATCACAGGCTCCATGGCATTTTTCAAGGACATCTTCCCATTATTATGACACCTGCATTACAGAAGGAAAAACAAACAAACAACACAAACACACACACACACACACACACACACACACACACACACAAAGAAAGAATAGGAGCTAGAAATCCAACTGAGAACACTTAATTTTTTTTTTAATTTTTAATGTTTATTTACTTTTGGGAGAGAGAAGAGAGAAAGGGAGTGGGGGAAGGGCAGAGCAAGAGGGAGACACAGAATCTGCAGCAGGCTTCAGGCTCTGAGTTGTCAGCACAGAGCCCGACACGGGTCTCAAATCCATGAACTATGAGATCATGACCTGAGCCGAAGTCAGACACTTAACCCACTGAGCCACCCAGGAGGCATCCCTGGCTTGGAACATTTGAAACATTCCATGAAGTTCATAGAAAATTTGTCAATCACAGTGAGAATACCTTTTGACCCAGCATGTTAATCCTCCTCAGCTGGGCTCTTAGCTCAGGCCCACTGATCCCTTCTGAGTCACTGTGACTGAGACAACCTGATCCTGTGCTTTGATCTGGGATCTTAAATCATCCAAACTTATTAGCCAGGTTCTGTACTCTACACATCCCCACAAAAAGGTAGTGCTATCCTGCAGAAGTCATGGACAGAGGCCGGAGAAATGCAGCATGGGTGTTCTTGGTGGGAGCACCAGTGTGGCTGGGTGGGGAGCTGGCTGGGGCAGGGGGAGAAGGCTTCCTGAGCAAGCCCATGGTGGCCACCAGTCATCCACACAGACCCTGAGGAAGGCAGCTGAAGTGAGGCACACTGTCTGTAGATCTCAGAGAATAAGAAACAGAGGTGATAGTGTGTTGAAATACCTCAGGTGTAGTCATCCACCACTGATGCTTTGCCCCCAGAGCATCTGGTTCAAATGAGGGCCATGATGAAGCTGACAGCGTTCATGAAGTGACTGACTGTGGAGGCTTCGGGGTTTTCCAGGTTGGAGAAGACAGGAAAATAGGAAAGCAAGTGACAGGTGTGGATGTGCTAGTACTGTGTGGAACTGATCTCCAGACATCTGAAGGGACAGGTGTGGGAGAACAAGGGAAGCAATGCATGAGGGAATCAAAAATCTTGGCAGAGGGCAATTGCACATCCAGGGAGCAAAGTTTACCTTGGGGCTGTAGCAATGCCCCACAGTCAGTAATTATTCCTGTTAAATCACTCGTGTTTTCAGGAACCTTGAAGAGTGGTGAAAACAGGTAGGAAGACAAGGAGACTTGGCTGTAAATCCCAAAACCCCCTCTGTGACTCTGAGCAAGTCCATAATCTTTCTGAGTCTCTTTTTCCTCATCTGTGAAGTGGAGATAAAACAGTTGACTCATATGGTTGCTTTTAGGATTAAAGGAGATAAGGCATGTAGGGTGGGATTTGAGCAGCATCTTAATGAGTGCATAGGAGTCTGTAGTGCTGTGGCCAAAGGGGAGGGGCATTTTCAGCAAAGAAAACCTGTGCAGTGGCTGCAGATATAAAAGAATCAACCAGGAGCTCCTGGGGGGCTCAGCCATTTGAGCGTCTGACTTGACTTCAGCTCAAGTCATGAACTTACAGTTCATGAGTTCAAGCTCCATGTAGGGCTCTGAGATGACAGCTCAGAGCCTGCTTGGGATTCTCTGTTTCTCTCTCTCCCTCTCCCTCTGCCCCTCTCCCACTCATATTCTCTTATTCCCTTTCTCTCAAAAATAAATAAATTAACTTAAAAAAATAACCACCCATATTTTCGGTAAAGTAAGCCATCTGCTTTGCCTAGAGCATTAGCTCCTTGTAGGAAAGGTTCACCTATTACGTCGTTGCCTTGCCTAATGTGTCAGGTGCTGTGTGGGCTGTGGAAGGTATGAGGTAGTGGGTCTGGGAGACAAGGACATATGAGACCAATAAGATGGCTGAAGTTCCTGTCTTGACTCTTGACCTCATCCAACCATTACCCTCAGAATAGTGAGTGATCTTGAAGCAAAAACTTGCCTTGTCACTACCCTTTCAAATGTTTTAGGTGTTTGCTACACCCCATGAAAGAAATTCCCTAAGGCAGTCCAGAAGGTCTGGCATGATCTTTCTGAGGTCCAATCAGATGCATCTCATAGCCTTGGCCCTTCTGCTCACTCTTTTCTACCCATACCTCCATCTTTCACATACCACATTTCTTTCCACTCAGGTTCGTGGCAAGTGCTATTCTCCTCCCTGTAACTTGTGCCTACCTAGCTCTTCCTCATCCACTCAGGTCTCAGCTGAGACACAGTTTCTTCCGAGGAGCCTCCATGGAAGGTACTCCATGCCACTGTACCATTCATACTAACCAAGACATACAGTTACATGGCCCCATCCTTCCAGGTACTCTTGCAAACACTAGATTCTCAGTTCTGTGCTCCATTTGGGTTACCTACACTGGAATGTTAGTCCCATTAGAGCAGAACACTGCTATCACAGGACCTGGCCCAGTGCCTTGCAGATAATATGAAAAAATGTAATTTTGTTAAATTGCTAAATAGTTTCCTACATTGGAAACCAATTAAGGTGTTGCATGATCTGCTAAGTTGTTTAGATGGTAACCTACAGTTAGCACGAAGCCACTAATAGTGGGAGCAGGGCACTGGCCAAAAGGATGAAGAAAGATCACTCTGGCCCTGCAGTGGAGGAGGATGCATTTGAGGGTGGGGATCTGAGGCAGGCAGCCTGGCTAACTTAAGTCATTCAGGGAAGAAATGACTACAGTCTCATCTTCCACAGTGGCATCATGAATGCAGATATGAGACAAGCCATTCAACCATAAAGTCAGCACACAATGGGGAATAAGAAAGAGGAAGGAGTCTAGGATGACCCTTGGGCAATCTGGTCTGGGTGACCAGGTGGATAATGGGTTTAGGAATAAGGATTCATAAAATGAAGTAAGAAATAGAGTCCTGTTTGGGCCTTGTTAAATATGAGGTACGTGGGAGACATACAGGTGAAAATGTCCATCAGGCAGCTTGAGAATTAGATTTGGTATCTGGAAAGGCCAGAAACATAAATTGGGGAGTTAGAGGCTCACAGGCTAAAATCCCTGAAGTGGGATGAAGTAGTCCTTGATGTCTGTGTAGAGCCAAAGACACTAGTGGGCTTATGAGAAAACCCTGAAAAATATAAGCATTTAAAAAACCACATAGGACTCATTGCCTTTCTTAACAAACTTCTGCCAACACTCCAGCTCATATTAGCTGGTCTGTGCACTTACTGATGATATTACTCATTTTTGCACCAGAAAATTTAATAAATATGCTAATTTAATAAAATTTTATTGAGTGCCTACTTAGTTAACTGGTTAGATATGCGCCCCGTGGGCTCCCATAATACTCTGTATACCTCCATCACAGTTCATCACTTTCTGCTATAATCTTATTTGTCTTTCCATTAAATTATGAACTTCTTGGGTCAGAAATTATGTATTTCAGGATTCCCAGTCCTGCCCACAGAAGGTTTACTCAGTGAATGCATGGACAAAATTCACCATTAGATGGAGAAGACAGATATGTGAAAATAATATTAAAGAACAAAACTGCTCTCCTCAAGGTCATAACTAACCTGCTACTAGCAAAACCCAGTGTACAATTTTTATACTTAATATTTCACACTATTGGCTAATCCTGTCTTCTTTAAAATCTCTCCCTACTTTGTAAGGATACCAGTCTCTTCTGACTTATATTCTACTTCTGTTTATGTATCCCCTTGTTGGTTTCTCTTTCTCAAACTTCTTACCCGTTCCGTTAATTTTTGATGTCTCCAAAACTCACAGCCTCCTTTGTCCTTAATTAATTGCATCCACCATCAGAAATCTGCACACAATGTCTTCGTCTGTCATTGCAAACAATTATTACAAAAGCCTCATCTGTAGCTCCTAAACTCCCATATATCTAATTGCTAATATCACCTGATTACCCCATTACCCATGCAAAAAAAATATGGGAATTGGTCTACATACACTTATCCCCAGTTATAACTGATGGCAACAAACTGCCAGTTCTACCTTCTAACTTCCTTCCTTTCTATTGTACTGCTTTGCCTTCGATAGGATCTTTCGTCCCTTTTCATGAACAAAATAAACTCCTCAGAATCCACTCCACTCTTATGCTCTCCTCACCAAACTATTTGACAAAGTAGGTTATACTATGATGCAAATCTACTCCATACACTTCCTTCTTCTTCCTGAGGTTTCCTTTCTTCTTTGAGAAAAAATGTAAATTTATTTTTTTATTATTTTTAACATTTATTATTTTTGAAGGAGAGAGAGAGAGATAGAACGTGAGTGGGTAAGGGGCAGAGAGAGAGGGAGACACAGAACTGAAGTGGGCTCTAGGCTCTGAGTTGTCAGCATGGATCCCCGACATGGGGCTCGAACTCACAAACTGTGAGATCATGACCTGAGCCGAAGTTGGATGCTTAACTGACTGAGCCACCCAGAGGCCCCCTAAAATCTAAATTTCTTAATATTGTTCTCACTCTAGCTGGGCATTACAATCACTTACTGAACTTTTTAAAAATGCAGGTCCCAGAGCTCATCTCAGGTCTAATGAATCAGAATGTTTAGCAGGTGAAACCCATAAATATACTGGGATATGCTCCAAAACTCAGGGAGTTATTGTGAGGTATCTTCATCAGTGGTCTGTTATTTGTGACCCACTAATATACTATATGTATTTTGTAAAATTTAGTCTCTTTCTCTAGGGATTTCCAGTGCAACCATTCCCCTGTGTACTGTGGTCACAGAAACAATGTTCACACAACAAAACTGTCTTCTAGCCATAGGTAAAGTGGTATAAGCAAACTCAAGCTGACCAAACCAATTTCCTTTCAATGAGAATTTGTTAGTGAACACAGAGAGACATTCAATCTTTCCGGTGGCTGTATATGTAAGGTCTTGCCTTTTGTGTTGCATCATGTGGGTTAGACATGTAGACAAGCAGTTATGCATTAATGAGGAGAATAAAGAACCCATAAAGGGAACAGCAGAACAGGGGTTCCTGATGGCATCCCTGTTCTCAGTGGCAGCCAATGTTTGAAGCCAAGCTATAGCCCTGAATTTGTACTCCAAGAGAGCATCCAATATTTTTAAGGAAGTTTCCTTTCTTGCCTATGCTAGACTGAATATGTTTCCATACATAAGTCCAAAATCACACAGATAATAGACCAGTAATGGACTATAATAGCTTCACAAATTATATTTCTTTTTTAAATTATTATTTCATTTTTATTTATTTATTTTATTTAGAAAGACAGAGAGTGTGAGAGTGGAGGAGAGGGGCAGAGTGAAAGGGAGAGAGAATCTTAAGCAGGCTCCATGCTAAGTGTGGAGCTTGACACAGGACTCAATCCCACAACCCTGGGATCATGACCTGAGCAAAAATCAAGAGTTGGACACACAACCAACTGAGCCACACAGGTGCCCCTCATGAATTAAATTTCTATCTTACCTGTCTACCGTCATCACCAACTTTTCTCCTCCTCCAAAATTCTCCACAGTCCCATTCTACTTAAGAACTCCTCATGACTACTTTTACCTGTTGTTTCTGGTCTACTTTCTTGTGTGCATACTATGACATATACAACATGTCATAGAATGCTCTTCCTCCACTTTTGTAATCTTAGTAATTAGCCTTCCCATCCATGAAGATTCATTTCAGGGACCACTTCTGCTAGAAGCCCTTAGCAGGATGTTTAAATCTAGAAAATTCTTCTCCTCTGCCCCAAAAGAACTTGTACTTAAAGCTGACATTGCTCTTGCTACATGGCCTTGGAGTCATTGGTTGATTTGTCCCCATTGGACTTAGAGATGAAGGGGAAGGGCTGTGCTTATATGGCTTTCTCAGCACAGCTCTGGGCACAAATAATGACCTGTATATTTAATGAAGGGCTGAAGTGATCATTTAAAGAATCACCTTTTAACTACTAATTAATCAGAAAAGGATGTCAAATGAGAAAAGGTCCAAAAAGTGACTGTGTCCTATAATGACCTACAGTCTCAGACCTCCAAACCAAACTCTCTTGTTATGGAACTACTGTTCTCAACTATGCAACATAGTAGATAGATTTTTTTTTCTTCCCATCTTAGGGAAAATAAAGTAGGTAAGATGGAGAAAGCTTCTTTTCAATCCTGCTTCAGGAGCATCTCCCCAAGATTGTATAATTCATCTCTTCAACAAGAACTCCCTGACAGCTGGAAGGGTAGTGCATCTCCTCTACAGTACACACTGCAGTACTAATGTGAATTGAACTAAGTCATCTAGTCCATCTACTGTGCAGCACTGGTTTGCCTTGTATCTGAAGTCAATCTTTTTCACTTAGGTTAGAGACTGTGTATATCATCCATATAGAAGGTGATTTATCAGGCAACTGGATTTAGAGCCCACCCACTCTGAAAGCAAACAAAGATTCAAAATGAATTTTTTTTTTTTAGTAGAGCATGCATGTAGAAAATAATTTACAGAGCTCGGTTCTTGCCTCATAGGAGATGAAAATGTGATCCTTTGCTAGCTCAGACAAAATCCTCTATGCTACATTAGGCTTGATAGCAAATTTTGTACTTGCAAGCCTTTATCAAAACTGTATATCTGAAATCTTAATAATGCAGGAAGGTGGATTATGTTTCTCCTCTCTGTTCAGGTTTACATCAACAGAATCAGAACTAATTTCTGATTTGAAACTCAGCAGTTTTAGCAGGATATGTAAGAATATTTTGTTAAGGTCCTGTAGAGGACTGAAGGAGCCTGACTTTAGATACACACACATACATGTATATGCAAAAATGAGAATCTTAATAAAACAACATAAAATAATGATTATATCCACAGATGGAAGAAACTACTTTGGCTCAATATTGGTCATCTTAAGAAATATGAAATATACAAGTGAAAATTTAGAAACAAATTCTCCAGCATCCCATGATGGCTGGGACATTTCCATTTTCCATTCTAGTTTCTGACATAATACAGACACTCACATATGTAGCATGGCCATGAAGAGTATCAGATTTAGATTTAGGTTATAAAGAGAGTCAGATTTAGATCAGTTTAAATTTAGAATTTGCCATTTACCAGCTATGAGACTTGAAAATGTTAAAAAAAAAAAATTAGCCTTATTTTTTTTTTTTTTTTCTTGCCTATAAAACACATTGAATAACATCTATTCTGCCAAACGTATGGTTACTTGAGAGGATCAAAATCAATGTGAGATTAATTATTCTAATGTTCAGATCTCAATATTCCTACTATATATAATAACAGTATAGTGTATATCATTTTATTGTTCCAAGTATTTGAAGCTTCTCCCAATGAAAAGATTATACATTCTATACAACTGACATCAGTCTTGGTCATTTGGCTTGCTTTGGCCAATGCAATGAATAGAACTGTCATATGCCACTGTAAAATGGAAACTTTAAGAGCCATAATGTGGTTCTTTCATTCTTTTCTCTCTGGAGCAAGATGCACATCCTAAATAAAACTGATTCCTTCAGACTTTAGTCCAGAAATTAAATAAATAAATAAATTTGAGTGTATATGCATCCATGTTTATGTGCATGTACATTTATAAATACAGAAATAAACAATATTATATAAACATACACATATGTTTATGCATATATGTACACATATACATGCTCTATTCTAAAAAGAAAGAGTATTTCATTTTGAATCTTTGTTTGGCTTTAGAGTGGGTGGGCTACTCAGTTACCTGATAAATCACATTCTATATGTGTGATACACACGCTGTAACATGCACACAAGAAAATAGGCCAGAGCATGTGTGCATGCACATTTATAAATAAATAAACAAATAAATAAGTGAATGAATGTGTGTGTATTGTGTATATATATGGGTGTGTGTGTATATATATGTGTATATATAAGGTCCTGCAGAGGACCGCAGGAGCTTGACTTTAGACACACACACATACATGTATATGCAAAAATGAGAATCTTAATAAAATAACATAAAATAATGATTATATCCACAAATGGAAGAAAGAAACTACTTTGGCTCAATATAGGCCATATATATTAAGGAATATCAAATATAAAAATTAAAATTTAAAAACAAATTATATATAAAACACAGTTGCAAGCCACCTTTGTGCTTGTAAGCCACTGATATATTGGTGACATTTGTTATTACCACGTAACTTAGCCAAAGCTAACTAATACACCTTAGAACCTCTCTTAACTAATTTTTCACTTAAATACCCACCAGATTCACTACGCTCTATTTCCTCCAAAAAACATAATGAAAGCCCAGAATCATTGGACTAATACCTAGCACATTAGCATTTTTCTGATTCCACAAGTTACGTGAATAATTAACAAGAATCAGTTTCTTGTATGTCATGTATAACTATTGAGATTTCATATTGTAATTTTATTCTATGAAGAGTAAGTTGAATACTTTGGAAAAACTTTCTAAGAACATATCATTAAATAAATTGTTGTTGATTTTTAAACCAAATGGTGAAATGCATATGAAAGTATTTTATAAATTACAAATTTCTGTTTTGATGTATTAGTTGGTACTGAATTGTCAATTAGTATATTTGTGAGCAGCTAATTTTTATAAAGCACAATGAGGCATATAACACAGAGCTATCTTCAAAGGATATTCAGACCAAAGTATTATAAAATGGAATCAGCAGCAGCATATTTAGCACCATATCTCAGTGATTGAGATAAACTCTATTGTATCTATTAAATCAAAACAAATAAACAAATTTAAAAAATGTACAGAATGTTTCAGGCCACTTGTTGTTAGATTTACAGGATTAGAAAGGTGATATTTTTTCTATTTTATTCTGTGTTTATATATCTTAGTTTGTCATGTATCCATCCCAAAATAATGCATGTTAAATACTACAGGCTTAAAATAAGGAAATATATGTTAATGGTTTGGGTATTAGGTTTTAGTCATTGAAAGTCTATGTAAAATAGGGGCTTTTGTTTGAAACCTTCCTGTCAGAGGCCTTGTTGCCTAAGCTCAGCTTCCTAACCTCCTCTCTGGTAATCAATCCATCAGACCCAGGAAACTGTTAAAATGAAGGTAGTGGGCAGGGAGCCACACATATCAACTTCTCTAGATAATCCCCAACTTAAGTGGATAAGGCAACTTTCATTCCTCTGATTTTGGGGGGAAGAAACCTGATCTCAAGCAAAAGAGATGATAAAACCCATAAACCTACTTTACCATCTCTAGAACCATCATTCACATGGAATGCTTTTAACAAAGGAAACCCACAAATGCAATCAATATGTCATCAGGCCACAATGAATGGCTGTGTTTTAACTTATAAATGCTATTTCAAGATGGTGGAAGGAGAGAGCAATACTGTATCCCACAGACCAAGCATATAACCAAGTAAGAGGAACACCAGTTCCCCAGGGACCGGGGAATACAGTTTAATGCCCGCAGTTCAAAGGATTAGTTGCCAGATCAGTTCATGGAAAGAAGCATTCAAACATTTGCTCCCTAAGGGTAAACAACATGCTGTAGACATATATGTTTTCAGTGCTGAACCCACTGCCTAATATATAATTACAGCTCAATAGTTACTTTCCAAGTGAATGACAATGACACAGCAATTGACTGATGGATTATTATTATGAAGAAAGCCACACATTAGAGCATTTTTATTTTCCTTCAGCTTCATCATAAAATGCCAAGTATCTGGATTATATGATAGAAACTTAAATTATATAAGTACTATTGCCTGACTGGGTAAAATGTTTACTATTTTAAATATTTTCCTTATATCCAACCCATCATTCAAGGCCTAACCAAATATTATCTCCTCGATAAGTCTTCCAAATCCTTAGCATGTGCTCTGGGGCCCCAGAACCTTTCAATACCATGGAACAAGACAAAGAGCAAATACTTTCAAATTCTGCTTTGCAACCCAGTTGTTTTGCTGCAAAAACAATTCAATGGGTAAAAATCAAATTAAGAAATAGGACTGGGGTGGGATGGAATAGAACAGAATAGAATAGGAAATATTAGAATGTTTTACACATGAGAAAGTAAATACTTCTGCTTGAGTATGTATAAATACAAATGTACAAGCACCTGTCTGAACAACATTATAATTAAACTATGGCTATCTCTATAGGTAGATATGAAGAAGTTTGTAAATCGCTGGTATAGATTTTAAAAAATCACTGGTGTAGACCTGATTAATATCTTGTTTTCACCACTTGTTAGTTATGTAACTTTAGACAAATAAGTATGTCTTTTAAAGCATCACTTTCTTAATCTGTAAAAGGGAGATGTGCCACCTGCTTTTCTAGGTGATGTTGCACCTTTTCTGGGCTGTGTTCTTTCCTCTTCCAACAGCCTGCACATTACTTCCTATCCTGGACCCCAATCTCTCTCTCTCTTTCTCTCTCTCTCTCTCTCTCTCTCTCTCTCTCTCTCTCTCTCCCTCTCTCTCTCTCCCTCCCTCCCTCCCTCCTCCTTCCCTCCTACATACACACACACACACAATGTAATATTATTCAGTTTCAAAAAGAAAGAAATCCTATCATTTGTGATAACATAGGTAACCTGGAGGTCATTATTCTAAGTGAAATAAACCAGAGAAAAACAAATATTGCATGGTTTCACTTATATATCAAATGTTAAAAAATTGAAAAAAAAAGGGTTACTGATTGGCTCATTTGGTAAAGCATCCAACTCTTGGTTTGGCTGCAGTAATGATCTCACAATTCATGGGTATGAGCCTCACACAAGGCTCCACATTGACAATTCAGAACCTGCTTGAGATTCTCTCTCTCTACACCCCCCCCCCCCGACTCACAGCCTTTCTCTCTCTCTCTCTCAAAATAAATTAAACAACATGTTAACCCTAACCCTATTAATAAATAAATAAATAAACAAATAAAATCAAACTTCCTAGAAACAGAGAGTAGAAGAGTGCTTGCAAGGACTAGGAGATGGAGAATACAGGGAGAGATTGGTAAATGGCTATAGAGTTTCACATATAAGATGAATATATAGATTACTGTATAACATGGTAACTATAGTTGATAACACTGTTTGAATAATTGAAGTTTATTAAGAGAGTAGCAAACTGTCCTCATCAAAAAAGGAAAAAAAAAAAGAAAAATGTAAATATGAGAGGTGATGGAATTGTTAACTCCATGGGAGGAAGAAATTTTCTCACAATGTACACATATGTCAAACAATCAGGTCATGTGCTTTCAATATTTTACAATTTTATTTGTCAATTATACTTCAATAAATCTGGAAAAAATAACCATACAGAAAAAATAAAACAAATAGACTAAAAAGCCAACATTATAAACAAGTATAGAAACGAAATGGAATAAAACAGGTCCTTTATAGTTATTTCTGTAGTTGACAAAGTGATTTAAAATCTGGGGAAAAGAAAATCAAGCTTTTGTGTAAGGTAGTTATGTTTAAAAATCAGCACAGCAGATGTAAAAATAATCATAGCAGGTCACTTTCATCTGATTTCTGCCATGCTATTTTATGTTAATAGCCAGCATAGACATGTCCTCAGGGGCATCATCTTTAGTGGCCAAAGGACCTGTCAGGGTTAAAGTTTCAACTCTGAAACAGTTTCCAATACACCAGATGGAGTTCTTTGGAAAATAGTCTAATTTCCTGAAAGATGATTCTATTCAAAGGAAAATCAGATCCAAAGAGATTGAACATAGTTCAGTCCAAATCAAGGCCAGATCTCAAAAGTCCCCAGTTCAGAGGAGAAATAACTACAACTACTAATTCATTTAGTCTCTGTTTATTGAGTGATCACTGGATAACCTGGGAGATATTTAGAGTGAGCAGGGAGGTGAAGAGAATCAACACTTACCAAGTACCTAAGTGTGTTTTCATCATGATGGGTCCTTTGCATACAGCCCATTGGAATCCTTAGCACAAAAAACGGTGGGTATTGTGACATTGATGACTCTTCAATAAAACTTGCTTTCTCTTCTTGGGCACTTCACTAGATGTCATTTCCCAACCTCTCTTGCAATTATGTGTGATGCTGTAACCAAGTTCTACCTGTTGGAATGAAGGTGGAAGTGCCATGCGTAACTTCTCAGACCTGGCCCTTTAAATTTTCCTTTATGTGCTGCTTTGTGTCTTCCCTTCCCCCAGCCAAAAGCTGATAACCATGGCCAACTTGGTAGGCATATGTTGAAGATATAAAAGTCTCCAGGGGCACCTGGGTGGCTCAGATGGTTAAGCTGACATGGTTTCAGCTCAGGTCATGATCTCACGTGTTCTTGAGTTTGAGTCCCATGTCAGGTTCCATGCTGTTAGTGCAGAGCCTAGTTGGGATTCCCTCTCTTCCTCTTTGCCCCTCCCCTTCTCTCTCTCTCTCTCTCTCTCTCTCTCTCTCTCTCTCTCTCAAAATTAATTAATTAATTAATTAATTTAAAAAAGAAAAGTCTCCAAAATTCAGCATCCCTGATTGAGCACACAAGGTAAAGCCTTCCACATTTTACAACCAATAGCACCATACAGATCTGTTAAATGGTGAGAGATAAATGCCTATTGTAAAGCCACAAAGATTTGGGGATTTACTTATTATGATAACTAGTGTGACCCTAATTAATACTGAAATTGGTACCAGGAATAGAGTTTTGACATAAACCAAAAATATACGTTAATGGCTTTTGTAGTTAGTCAATAGATATCAGCGAAACAGATAGTGTGAGCTAGAAGGCTGGAAATCCCAGTTTTAGAATAGCAAATATTCGATAAAACTGTCACTTCTGATAATTTCTAAGGCCAGCTAAGTGCCAACCAAGCCCATAGGTCTAGAAAAAAATGGATAGAAAGAGCCAAAGTGTTTATGTGTCTTAATTACTCCTCTCTGTTTACACAAATGATTACAAAAAAGAGATGAGCTCAGGAAAAAATGTGCCAGTTTTTAATCAGATATTAAAATGAGAGCTAAAGTAAGAAAGATGCAGAGAAAGACTGATTCTAGAAATTTCAGGCCTCTCTGGTTTGGAGAAGTCAACTGAATTGGATCCCAAATATCGGGAAGACAGAAAGTAGTTCTAAACAGCTAAGGCCCATTAAGACTTCTCAGTTGGACAAAAGGACACACACTTTAGTGGCAAATACCAAATCATGGTCATCAACTTCTTTACCAAGTCTTTTCTTTCAGACCACCTTAATGTAGCCACATTAAGTGGGAAGAGAGGAACACAGGCACAAAAGGAAGGCTTCAGAGTTATAGCCATTTATGCCTTTGAGATTTTTCATGTGGCAAATGGATTTGCCTGAACAAAAACATAGAGCAGAAGTTTATGGCATTGTTGAAGGAATTGTGTAGTCAAAGGAACAATGAGAGCCTGTGACTGTAGACAACTGCAAGCTCTCCAACATGCACTCACAGAAAATGAGCTGCACATATGCCATTCAGCCCCAAGGAGGATGTGCTCAACAATGACCACTTTAGATGAGGTCGTGGAAGATACTGAACAAAGAGCTACCCAGTGGGTAGACTTCCCAGGCAACTGCAGACAAAAAATTTCCTCCTGGAGAACAGAATCAGAATCTAAGTAAGAAATGTCTCCAGCTGCCAGGACAAAGGCATCACCACTACCACAAACCCCTCACTGTTTTGTATCTCTATTTCCTCTCTTTTCCAAATTCCAAAATTTCCAAACATTTTATTTTATAATCCTGTCCTGTGACCCTATTAAACAGGAAGTTGAAATGAGGGATGGCAACCCTTTTAGTTTTGCATGAAAAAGCCATGTCTGGTCATGAAGAAAAGGAGTAAATACACCAAGAGATCTTGGACTTTGACCTGGATGTAATAGTTAAATTGAATTTTGAGTTGTCTATCTTGGGCCTGTGTATGTTCTAAATATTTGAAAGGGGTGTAAATGGGTATCTGGTGAAGATATTACAGGTATGATTGCTAGCGGTATGATAATATCTATTTCCTATTGTTTCTTGGCAGTAGGCTAGATTCCTTTTCTCAGCTAGATTTCCTTTTTCTCGGCAGTAGGCTAGATTCTAGATTCTCTGTAGCCAGGTATATCAAGTAATTGCATTTTAGCCAAAGGAAAGTGAGAAAAAATGACACATACCATTATGACCCTTAAAACCTCCCAAGTGTACTCCTCTGTGCTCTTTCCTCTTCCTCTGGCTAGCAACTAGTGCTTTGGGTCCTCTTGGATGTCATGTGTTAAAGAAACCATAACCTTTCTTAGACTGGGTCCCTGAGCAACTGTGTAGAGCAGGACTTCTCTCCTCACTAACAATCAGAAACATTCAGACTGTTCAGTGAATAAGACATACACTTATATTGAGTTAACTCAATGATGTTTTGGTGTTTTTTTTTTTTTTTTTCACAAATGCAATACTGCACCCTCCATTTTATAGATGTGAAAAATGAGGCTCAGACAACTTATTTTACTTAATTTAGGGATATTGAACATGCAGACGTTGGGCTCAAACCTATGTCTCCGGACTCCAGCATCCCCCTTCACTGTACCACACTACCATTTGGCAATCGAAGATACTCTACCGGTCATTAAGAAAAGGATATGCTAGGGTCAAGATAAACCAACCAATCTTTTCCTACGTTCAGATATTAGGTAGATTTGTTTTTGCCCCTCTGTTAGTTCATGGGTTTTCTTGCACACACCATGATTTTTAAAAATTTATTTCTCTTTATAGAGCTAAGGAAGCAGTCAGGACTCAGTGTGAAGAAAAAGAATCTGGGTGTGCCCTGCAAGCAAATGAAAAGATCCCCTCCCTCCAACTGCTAATTCCACAGGGATTCTTTAGGTAAATGAAAACCATAAGCCATTTGATCCTGAAAGTTTTTCTTCAGAAAGGCAAGATCAGTTCTTTTCTTTGTGTTAAATCTCACCTTGATTAAATTGGCTTTTTTTCTTAGGGAGTTTTCCAAAGCACAGAGTTACTAACAAGAAAGGTTTTAATAGGGTCCTATACTTTAAAACCATGGGCAACACAGCCTGGGTCCTTTATGATGTGTAATGAATAAAAGAATCCAATCACTGCTTTTTAAAATCATCTAAGAACGACAATAATTTTCCCTTTATTCCACCCTCCCTTTCTCTCATTTTATATGTCCCCAGTGTTGCTTGCTTTAAAGGGCACACACACTGAAGAAGCAGACAGTCTGCTTTTCCTAGGCGATCCCCCTGGCTGGAAGGACCCTCTCTTCCGGGCAGATCCTCTTGCATCGCAATTCAAGAAGCAATTGCATCTGTTCCATTTCCCCATCTGCTCCCCCTATCTCAGCCCTCCTTTCCCTCCATCCACGTGATGGATCTTCCTTTCTTTCCCCTAGCTCATTGTATCTATGTTCCTTGGTTCTCTTTAAACTCTTACATCTATGCCTTCTCTAAGTCATTTTAATAAAGAACCCCCACACTGAGAAGAACTGCAAACTCTTCTCCAATCAGGGCAAGTTTCTATGCACAAAACAAACACAAAACCTTCCCTTTGCATAGTGACACTGTGCTGCTGTCTGAAAGTATCAGTCTGCCATCTTCAATAGTTTCTCATAGACTTCTTGTCCCTTCAGACAGATGGGCAGTCTCTGACATAGTTATAAGCTGTAATTTTTTGTTATCTTCTTTCTTTTCCAGGCCCCCTTACAGCACATTCAGGGTTATCAGAAATGAAGTGGAATAATTTTCAGGTCCTATCCTAGCATAGAAATATTGGATGTTATAACAGAAGAGAAACACACACACACACACACACACACACACACACACACAGATGATATGTGTCCTCTGGTCTTCTCTTGCCACGGAGACACTGCAGAGGTGCCTGGGAACACAGGGTAAGCAGAGCATTTCCATAAAAATGTTTTATTTTACTCAGGAGCTTCATGCTGATGAATCATCCCTTGGACAAGGGAAGAGTGCCTGCAGAAATACATCAAGACCACTCCAGCCCAAGCCTAACCAGAAACCGAGGGACATAAAGGAAGGGGACATCCAGCTGGCATCACACAGTTCACCAGCAAGCTCCATGGTCTAACACAGCTGCATGGGAGCTTCTTAGGTAGAAAAAAAAATGTTGTCTACTTAAAATCTAGGCTACCTGGACACAGTGTCAGGAAACTTTAATTCTCTCTTCTCTAGGCCTCAACAGGTAGCCTTATACAATGCAGAGTAAAAAGATTCACACCATTACTAACAGACTCAAATTGTTCAGGACTCATGTACCTTATACTTAAGGGTGAAGTCATATCTACTGAATGTCTATAATATGCCAAATCTTATCTCCCTTCCTTATGTCAAAACAAATGGGTCCCTGTTGGGGTTAAGGAGGTTGTAAAAGGATCAAGCTATTTAAACTTATAAATACATTCTCTCTCTCTCTCTCTCTCTCTCTCTCTCTCTCTCTCTCTCTGCCCCTACCCCACTCATGCTCTATCTCTCTCTCTCTCTCAAAAATGAATAAACTTAAAAAGTAAATAAATAAATAAATTCAGGACTCAGCACACTGGTACATCATATGTGTTTATTAAATACTTGGGAAGGAAATAATGTATAAAATAATGGTGTTGTCTTCCATTTGAAAGTGTAATGAAAATTCACTTGATTTCCATAAAAAACACTGTAAAATTTAAGTAGTTATACTTTTTTAAAAATCCTTTTTTTGTCGTGGGGGACGCCTGGATGTCTCAGTCCATGTCTTGATTCTGGCTCAGGTCATGATCTCGTAGTCCTGGGATCCAGCCACACGTTCGGGCTCCATGCTCAGCATGGAGTCTACTTGAAATTCTCTCTCTCTCTCTCTCTCTCTCTCTCTCTCTCTCTCTCTCCCCCATGTGTGCATGTTTGCTCTTTCTCCCTCTCTCTCACAAAATAAATAAATTTTTAAAAATTAAAAAAATATATTTTTTAATTCTGCAAGTAATCATAAAACAATTTGCGGTGTTTGGATGGGACCAACAGAGATAACACAATTCAGTTTCCTGGTTTTAATTAAAATTTTCATTATAAAGTAGGCATTTGCCAAATAGACATCAATTATATCTACCAGGACCAATGGAACACCACCACCCAGGCCAAATTTGACTTGACAATAGAATCCAACATCTTTGAGGCTCTATGGAGAAATATGAAATGAATCTTAATCTGGATATACCAGATATCACTTTGTCAAAACTCATCTACTGTTTGCAATTTGGCTACCAATTCAGTAAATATTACCAACTCCTATTTTAAAAGTATAAGAGTAGAAGTAACTAAGGTATCTAATAAGTTTAATACTGCCTTGGACGTTCATTTGACATCCATCTTTTCCACTTCTCTACAGTTCCTGTTTCTCTTCAATTAATTTTAAAGTTATAGTACATGTGGTATCAAATAAGCAAGCAACTAATTGGTATATATTGATACAGGGCAATTTGAATATGACTCAGTTTACTCACCAACAATGAGTTGTAAGGCTACCTTTCTGTCACCATCTGCTCATCTATACTAATCAATATGTGCAAAGAAAACTGAGCCCCTTGTAGAGAATAGCTCTACATATTCACAAACGGCTATTGCCATTAATTGCCATTTAGTAATTGATGTCACCAGTTCTATTATCACATCCACAGACTTGTGAACGTCTGAGCCATAATGTCTGAGTGTAAAGTACTGTTCAAAAGAGGATGTGATATGTCCTTGAATGTCATAACCTCTTTTGGGCAGAAAGAATGACAGCTTAGTGCTGCCTTCTGGGCACCTTTGAGTTAATAACGAGGTGAGTGTCTCTCAAACAGCTTCAAACAATAACCCCTTATTGGATTACCAGACAATGAATTAATGGCCACAGAGAGGCTGCCTGATCAGATCTTAATTAAACACAGGCAGTTGAGAGGGTTCTAAAGCTCCCTTTCACTGCATTGCCAGAGCTCACGTGGGCTAAACTTCATTCTGGCCAGAGGTCTGACCAAATTACTAATGCCAACATAGCAAAACACCTTAAAATACTATAAAGGTTGTGAATACACACTAGTTTCATCAAACCTTAAGAAATTACTATGCCAATTGCTAATAATGCCATCACACATTGCCTTTAGTTTAAATCTATCTTAGCATGTCCTAATAGCTAAAAATCGCCAGCCCTACCTCTTCCCTTCATCAGGGAAATGATTTAGCACCCAGTAAGCAAACCAGGGCAGAGTAGGGGGAATTTAATACTCTGGGTATTGAATTGGGTGATGCTGACTTTCTGTGTTACACTGTACAACTGGGACAAAACAGACAATGATTGCTGCCTGCCCATAGACATGTAGAAATATTGGAGGATATATCTTAAAAGCCTTTTACCTTCATAGATTCAAGAGTCCTACACCTGGTTCCTTAACTATGCTTCCAATTGTGTCACCCAGAACCAGGTTATTTTACCAGCTCTCTTAATCTCAGTGCCCCTTTTTGAAAAGTAAGGGAATTAGACTAGAACCCCACCAAAATTTATGTTTCCTAAACCACATTCTAGGGGACTTGTTTGCCACAGATGTTAATAGGCATTTCTGATGAAAGGGTTCCCCAGTCAGGTACACTGAAGTATGCAGGCAAAGAACTAGGTCAAACATACATTAATGCAATGAAAAACAAAAGGATTCCTTACAGCCTTCAATGTGTTAATGTGCAATTCAATTCTCCAAGCTCTGGGCTATATAAGCAGCATTACAAACTTACTAAACAAAGAAAACACGTTTTGGTAGAGTATCCACAAGCCTAGTTTGGAACTGATACCAGGAAAAATAGGGTTCCAAGCCTGTTCCCTGAGGCCCCAAGGCTCTGCTGTGGGGCCTCCAGGGCAGATACAGGCAGAGGGGAAGAGCCTCAAACTTCATCAGCTCATTAGCCAGAACAGGCCAACTTATTTTTTTTTCTTCTTATTTTGTTTGCTTTAATGTTTTAATATTGAATCTGATCTGTACAGAATAGGTTCAAATGACCAAAGTCATTTGAAAACAACCAGACTAGATGTTCTAAAGCATCTTTACTGTAAACAGTCTTTGAGTCTACTACTGTTTTTAAGGAAAATGTGTTATATGATAAAATACCCGAATCATTACTGTCCTTGAGCTTTCTAGATTCAGTTTATTATGATTTCATTCCAGGCTTCCGGACTATGCTCTTGTTCCTTCCATCAACAATTCATACTTAATTTTTAAGAGCATGAGACACACCTTTATTTTTGAAGCAGTCTTTCATCTCAACTGAAAAAATGGTTTGTGTTCTCATTCTTAACATTCCAGAAGTACATCTAAGCCTGACTTCACAGGGCTGCCTCCTTTCCTTCTGACCACGGACAGCCCTTAAAGAAGGACTCTCTTCCTTGGACATCACTCCAGCTGTTCCCACAAATATTACCTCCTGACTTTGCAAGTATCTTTTTAATATTCTTTTATCTTTAGTTCATGATTTATTTTCTCCATAATTTATTTTGGGCCATTCTTGCATATCAGAAGTCACATTATACAACATCGTTAATGGTTTCCTGAGAATGAACTTCCCCCTCTGCTTTTTTGTTTTCTTTTTTCTGAAAGCAACTCACACTGCATTAAATTACAAAGGTTCCTGCTTCAGATCTTCATTGGACATCAGATTTTTATCGTACATTGTCAAAAGAAACAGTGTCCTCTTTCTGACTTTCTTTTACAATCCCATCCCTTACAGGATATATTCACATAAGGCTTTAACCATGTCATCCAAGCACAATGTTCAAATGGCTTTACATATTCAGGGTTAAGAGTAAATTAGTCAATGAACTGGTAAGGCCTTAAAACCAAAACCCTTTTTCCTTTATGTGAGGGAAGCAATTGCTCATGAATATTATGACTTTGGTTGCCGGGGGCTGAAGAAGCAGTGTGCACCTGAGTAACTGGTAGAGCCCAGTCTTAGGACAATTAAAATGTACACAACTATTTGGCAGGGGTAGAATCACCCTTGCATGGCATACCCCAGCTCATTGTTTTCACAATAGGAAGAGCAGATGCTCTTTGGAAATTTGGCAGCAAAACACATGGGAAGACAAAGCACAGCACCAAAGGCATATGATGTGAAAACTGTTAAGCTTAGTTGTTTTTTCCTTCCATTAAAAAAAAAAAAAAAAAAAAAAAAAACAGCAAGCTCTTCTATCATTTTCCAGCTCTATCAAGTGGTGGTGGTGACTGGGATGGCAGAGAGCAATCATTACGCTTCTGAAGGATGGGCACTGCAGTCTCAGTGTGTGATATGCCAACTATATTTGATTTCCAATATGCATGTATGCATAGAAAGCTTGGCTGGAGCTGACATTTATCTTCAGCATCTAGGACTGGTGGGGCTGGTCACCCCTGTGCTCATGAGTGAAAGTAAATGTCAGGAAAGATTAGTGGCCATGTACTACCCACACACATGGATATTTTTCATTCTCCGTGTATTCCTCATGCTGCTCTTCATTTAAGTAACAGTTGTGAGAAATTAAATGTACCTGTGCTCCAGAGGGAGCAGAATTATGGAAATTAGAGTGGTGTTATCACATGGGATTTTTTTTTCTGTGATACTTTTCCATGCAAAATACTATTCACCACTCTGGCTTGTTTGCCTCTGCAAATTAGTAAAACAGAGGCATGACAAAGACTATTAATTCGATCCATTCGTTTGTGAATGTGGTTACTCCTGGACCAGGTGGAGGTGAGAGGTGGGGGAGACAGACACAAAAGCATCCTTCTAAACTATCTGTGTGTTAACCAATGTGCCCATCTCCTGTAATTAAAAAAAGAAAACAGGAAGGAACAAAGGAAGAATCAAAGAAGACATGGGCATAAGAGTGATTCCTTAGGAGAGAAAATGGGGAAAGATCATTTCAGATTGTCAAATATAAAAGGCAGCTCACAAGCAAGAGCCGACTGATGGCTGTAGGCTGTCCGGTAGACCACACTGCCTCCCACTGGGCCAATTGGTAGCCAAGACCAAAAAAAAAAAAAAAAGTAATAATTAGAACACCTCACCTCCCTCTCCTCACCCATCTCAGGTCCAAGCGCACCTACGGTCCTTCTCTCATTGCTTCAACTTTATCCCATTAAATATAAATATATTGAAAGCAGAATTAAAGTGCATTCAAGATTTTCCAAATTAAAAAAAAAAAAAAAAACACCAATCAAACTGCACCAATCACATGTTTAGAATGCATTCAAAGGCCATTGAGTTCCTTCTGAAAGGGTAACAAGGCCTTGAAGAACACGGGTTCAGCCTCACTAAGGACACTTGGCTGCCGATGCTGGAAACACTTGATTCTCTGATGAGGTCCGTGGGGTCCCACGTTTGGCTCATCACATCCCTGATCCTGCATGGAGCACACCACAGAGCTCTTCAAAATAAACAACAGGAAATTCTGTGCAGAACTTCTTCCTCTTCCTGCTGACCATGGAGACTTAAAATTCCACTCCTCTAGTGACCCTCTTCCCTTCAAGTGTAATAGCAGAAAGCTGAGGACTCTCGAACCCAACCCGTGTACTCCCTCACAAGAAGAAAACTTCTCAGAAAAGACATTCATCTGGAGCTGGGCTGAAACAGCATGAAACAAGAACAGTATTAAATCGGATAGGAGGCAGCACCCACATGCATGCATGTGGGCCAGACTCGCACACGCTCACGTGTGCACCTTCCCCTAATCATGGTCCCCCCTTGATGACAAATTTATCCACATAGGGGTCTAAGCATTTAAGCTTTCATTATTGATTTGATTTTTTTTTTATTAACTTTTTGCCATTTACAAACATAGAGGACCAGGCTTTCCATAAGAATGAAAAATACTGATTTTAGTCTCACTCATTACCTGAAGATACAGGGAAATCAGGGAGCAGTAGGATCTGAATCTTTTCTAAGGCATAAAGTTGGTCAGATTACCTGTTTGAAAATAATCCACTGAGTGCAGAATATTCATCTTTCAGTGTAGGGAAACCCCTTTGAGGAGTTTACAAATTCTACTCAAAGGACACAATGTAGGAATAAATAACTTAAAACATTGGTGATAGGCTTCAACCTTTTCAAAAGTTTAACCTGTCCCAGCTATGTTTTATCTTCCCATCTAAATTTGAGAATTTTGCTGGTTAAACTCTATTAACACTAATACCTAATAATTACATGTTAAGTATGTGCCAGGCTTTCACACATGTTTTTACAATAAGTCTATGAGAAAAGCAATATTTTTCCGATAAGGAGACTAAGGCCTGGGTGGTTCAGCTGGTTAAGTGTCTGACTCTTGATTTCAGCTCAGGTCATGATCTCACAGTTCGTGGGTTCAAGCCTCACCTCGGGCTCTGTGCTGAGAGCACAGAGCCACTTTGGGTGTTATCTCTGCCTCTCTCTCTGCCCCTCCTGCTCATGCTCTCTCTCTCTCAATCGAAATAAATAAAATCTGAAAGAAAAAAAAAAGGACTAAGGCAAAGAGCGTTTTAGTGACTTCTCCAAATGTGTGTTCTTCTAAGTAACAGTGTCAAAATCTGAACCTGGGCGATCTTACCTAAGAGCTCATGCTCACCTCTTTGGATCTATTTTCACAGTCTACATCTTTCATGCACCATTCAGACATTATACTGTGCTCATGGTAGATGTTAAATCAATACTTGTTGAACTAATTAACATGAAAGCAAAGAGACATAAATTCACGTGCAAATGGCAAGCATGTCAATGCTGAATATCGCTCAGCTTACCTATAGAACAAATATCCCGGGATGCTATAAAAGCTGCAAAAGAATTCCAGTCTTTAAAGGGGCTAGGCTATATTTGGTGTAAGTAAAAAGTTATTGCTCAGGATTCTATCACGGTTTATTCACTCATCTATTTTTTCATTCATTCAAATATGTCTTAAATGTCTATTTTGTGGGTCACTATTGTAAACAAGGCAAGATGCAGAAGAACGTGGGACATCACTCCAGCCCTAAAGAGGTCACCAGTGTGGAGTGGAGGGGTGGTTATGGATAGCTCACAGGAGAAAAACTAATAAAGCCACAACAGTCTCCTCTTGGATGGGTGAGGAGCTGAACTGAATCTATATACTATATGGAAAGGGCTAAGGGAAAGTCCCACTTTTAGAATTCTAGGCTTTGTGGGGCAGCTGGGTGGCTCAGTTGGTTAAGTGTCTGACTCTTGATTTTAGCTCAGGTTATGATCTCAGGGTTCCTGAGCTCGAGCTCTGCATCAGGCTCCGTGCTGACAGCACAGATCCTGCTTGGGATTCTCTCTCTGTCCCTCTCTTTCTGCCCCTGCCCTGCTCTCTGTCTCTCTGTCTCTCTCTCAAAAATAAATAAATAAATAAATAAATAAATAAACAAACAAACAAACAAACAAACTTAAAAAAAAAAAAAAAAAAGGAATTCTAGGCTTTGGAATTACCAAAAGGCTGGAGTTAATATTGCAGAATCCTGTGCTCAACTCCTTCTGTGTTCTACCAAAAAGACAGAATCAACCAAAAGGAATAGAAGGGATATGAGATTCGGCCTTGTTTTTTCACTTCCCCTTCATGGAACCATCCTGCAGATATAATTATAGGTGGGGGCATAGGAAAGATAGCCCTAGCTAGGTGAGTACTCTCTGGGGAACTTGGGGTCCATTTTAATGAATTTAGAGTTCTTCATGAGTCTGTAAGGCCCATGAAGCTAAATAGACCTTCAGTAAATAGTGCTTTTGTTGTTGTTAGTCTGCTTGCTTATTTATCTGTCTGATTATTTGTCGTTTTGAATTGTCTCAGCTTAGTTGGAGGGTACACAATAATTGAGGCCTCTCTGAATGAGATGGGTTCAAAATGAGAAAGCGGACTCACAATTCACTCCACAGTGCACAAAAATCATTAGATTTCCTTTCATTTAGAATGATATGGTGAGATAGTAAGTGGTGTTATTTTTTTATCCTTAAAAACATCTTAATTAACTGCCTCTGACACTATGCCTGACAATTTAGAGAGAAACAAAAGATGCACCAGTGTTATAATTCCTAGAGGTTTATAATCTGACAATTGAGGAAAAAAATATATTAAGAGTCCTTTGGTCCAGGATAGCTCCTGGGAATCTTATGAAACCATGAAAGCTATATCATGTGCTCTGCTAGCACAGGTGGGCAGAAAAATGATGTGGGGATCCAGGCAGAAACACGGTCACAAGTAAGAAAACATAAGAAAAGAAAAACTATCCTAATAGTTATTAAGGCTAGAATAATGCAACAGGATGGTACAGGTCCAGGAACAATAGGTCAATGGAATGGACTAAAGAGCTCACTAAAAGAACTGAGTATGCATAGGAACTCAACATGAAGACAGTAGCCCCACAAAGCAACTGGGATGACTGACAGTTTAGTGGATGATAATGAAACACTGGCTCACATCATGAGGAAAATCAAAGCTCGATCCCCATCTTTTTTTATATTGAGGTTATATTATCTTAAGTTTGACTTCATATTAATTACCTAAAAGGGAAAGGTATAATTATAAAGCTAAAAAATTATTTTCATTTAAAAACTACATATACAGGGGCGCCTGGATGGCTCAGTCAGTTAAGCATCTGACGGGCTTAGGTCATGATCTCATGGTTTGTGGGTTTGAGTCCCGTGTTGGGCTCTGTGCTGACAGCCCAGAGCCTGCAGCCTGTTTTGGATTCTGTGTCTCCCTCTCTCTCTGCCCCTAACCTGCTCGCTCGCTCTCTCTCTCTCTCTCTCTCTCTCTCTCTCTCAAAAATAAACATTCAAAAAACTTTTAAATAAATAAGTGAATGAATGGATAAATAAATTAATTAATTAAAAAAACATATAGCACTCATATTTTGTCAGGTACTGTTACAAGTTCTTTATAAACTTTAATTCATTTACTCCCAGAAAAAGCTATTAAATAAGGTAACCTTATACCATGCCCATTTTACAGACAGGAAAGTTAGGACTATCAGTAAGACCACATAGCTAGGATTTGAAGCCAGGCAGTTTGGTTTGGCATATATGTTCTTAACCATTATACAATGCACCATTGACAAAGGTAACACATTACAAAGGAAAAAAAAAAAGATTATTTCTTCATCTAAAACTAATAAGCAATTAATATGTAGAATGTACAAGTAATTATTGCACATTTACAAGAAAAATAGAAGCATCATAATTAAAAAAAAAAAAACAGGCAAAAAGACACGCAGGAGGCTCTATCCATTAGGCATGTGACTCTTGATCTCAGTTCAGGTCACGATCTCATGGTTCAGGAGATTGAGCCCTACACTGCGGCTTTCTGCTGACAGCTGTCAGCACAGAGCCTGCTTGGATTCTCTCTCCCTCTCCCCCTTCCCTTCTCCAGCTCTCTCTCTCTTCCTGTCTCAAAATAAATAAATAAACTTAAATAAATAAGCAAAAGAGGGGCCCCTGGGTGGCTCAGTTGGTTAAGGGTGCGACTTTAGCTCAAGTCATGATCTCACGATTCTTGAGTCCAAGCCCCAAGTTGGGCTCTTTGCTGACAGCTCAGAGCCTGGAGCCTGCTTCAGATTCTGTGTCTCTGTCTCTCTCTGCCCTTCTCCTGCTTGTTCTCTGTCTCTCTCTGTCTCTCAAAAATAAATAAATAAATGTTTAATAAATAAATAAATAGGCAAAAGATAAGAATGTGCCATACACAGGGGTGGGAAAAGACCCCCAAAGCAAACAAATCCATGAAGAAATACTTACACTCAGCAGTAAACAGAGAAATAAATATGAAAATAATATTAAAGTAACACTTTATTTATACCCATGAACATGGTTTAAAAAAAAAAAAAAACACAGGAACCCAGAAGTATATAAAACTAAATGTTGGTGAAGATAGGTGCAGATAGGAACTCTTACACTCTACTAGAGAGTGTGGATGTGTGATGTCATGTTAAAATGCAATATGGCAGTACTTAATACAGTTCAGCATGTGGAGCCCCATTACCCAGCAATGCCACTACTTACCGGCTCTGTTTCCTAGGAAAATTTCACACTGGTGTATAAGAGGAAGTTTGTTGTGGAATTGTTTGGTATAGAATGGAATTGGAAAGAGCCCTGATGAATCGTAGGAATGGATAAATCAGTGACATACACATGTAATACCACACCACCATGTTTCATGAAGATATGTGCACATTTAATGGATTCATGAAACGTGTGTGGGGCACTGCAGAAGAAAGAAAACAGGAGTAAGACTGGAGATAAATGAAAAAGTAAGATAGTACTTTTGGGGGATCTACAATCCCCTTTTTCAGGAATGACAAAGTGCTATCAACTGGGGAATATGATTAACTTAGCCCCCAACCACCCTGCATCTGTGGTATAAATAATAAAGAATAATGAGTGGAATTAGGATGCAGAATGAGGTAAGAGCCCAGGTGTGAGAACTGGAATGCTGATCACAGCCAAGCAGGTTGCAAGGTTGAAATATTGCTGACTCCTGAAGCTAGGACTATCAGCAATTTTTTTTTATTTTTATTTTTTCAGACGGAGGGGGAGAGAGAGAGAGAGAGGGAGAGAAGAGAGTGAATCCCCAGTAGGCTCCATGCAGTGCTCAATCCCACAATCCTGGGATCACGAGCAGAGCCAAAATCAAGAGTCAGATGTTCAACTGACTGAACTACCCAGGTGCCCCAGACTATCAGTAATTTAAATAACAGCTGCCTTAGTCTAGGGCTCCCAGCAGCTAGAAACAGACAGGAATCTTCAGGAAGGAATTAAATAGCCTGGTTGGGGAAGGCTAAGGTCTAGTGAAGAGAACTGAAGACAATTTGGCTTAACCAAAGAATGACAACAGAGGTTATGAACTGGAAGCTCCATGTGGAGGTACAGTTTACCCAGTGCAGCATGGAGAGGGTTCCAGAGGAAATGTGCGTCATCCCAAGCTCACTGGCAAGTAGAATATGGAATAAACAGAAAATATACAGTTGAATCCCATGACCTACAGAAACTGAGGTAAGGTAAAACATGAGAAAATCAGAGCCATGAAGAGTGTCTTCTAATGCCATCATTCTTGACCTGGAAGCATTAGGACAATTATGATTTGGCTGTGATAAGGTGTAGGTGAAGTTCCTACAGAATTACTTTCACTGCCTCATATATGAATTGGCATCTATCTTTCCTTATACCAATATGAAAACATAGAAATGGGAGAAAAGGAAGGCGGTTCCCTGAGTATAGAGAAAAATTTCAGCCTAGAGAGCAGGCTATCATTTTCAAAATGTATAGATTGTCGATTCTGTGAACTACTCAAAATTAGAGATAATGAAACAACTTCAAAGCAGCAGAATTTTCCATTGTCTAAATTACTCCTATTCACATCACATACCACCAAACTCCAAACAATAAAGCCCTTGACATCCAGTGTGGCTCCAATCCATAAGAGGCATGAAGGGCTCACCCTACCCTCCCCCTCTTAAAGCCAACAGATTAAAGTGCCCTGCCCTTCAGAGTTGATGGGCACGTGGTATAGGTTAAGAAGACATAGTTTGAATAATTACAGAGAAACATGAACAAGTGCTTATAACTCATACAGAGTATAGCTAAAATAAAGGAGTAGATTTGAGGTTAAGAAGACAAAAACCATGAAAGATCTCCTAGAGAATATGGGTGACCTTCAACCATCTCTCTTTGTCACAGAATGTCCCATCTCTCATAATTAACAAAGAAACCTGGGTAAACTTTCTTTACTTCTGATTAAGTATTCTTGAAAAGACTTTGGCCTTTGTCCTACTATTCCTTAAGCAGCCTACCACCCAAATGGAAAACAGAATTAGTCCTCTTCTGTTGTTAATCTTGAAGTACATGCTAATTGATTTGTAAAAGCCCTGCTGCTGTATTGTATTTGACCTATAATTAAATGTGTTTCATTACAGATGTTTCAGGGACAGAGGTAGAGGCCTCTTGCCTTCTGACAAACAAATCCATCAGGTAGGTCTTAAACACCAATGGTCTTCAATAGACATAAAGTGCAATAAGAGAAACAGTCAGTGGGGAGATAATTTCATCAGAATAAGGGGATGTAAAGGTGTGTGTGTTCAGTCATCTAATGCTCCATTGAAAATGCCTTTTGGGGAAGATAGGTGTAATTTACAGAAATGAGAAAGGAATTATCATACCTGTGCCCTGTTAGAGATCAAATACCCCAGCAATAAACTTAGCTCAAAAGCCTACTGTACTCTTACCATGACATAGAGGGACAGCCAGCAACACCCAGAAGCAAAGTGCACATAGTGAGGAAGACATAATCCTGATCAGGCAAGATGGGATACTTTATAGATAAGAGACAAAGACATGTACAACCGTTTTTACTCCTTCCACCAGCGCTGGAACCTACATTTCACTTTTGCTGGGTGCATTTGCAAATGGCAGTAGCCCACCACTCTTGACCCTAATATTTTTAAGAAACAGTTGTCAAGGATGGTGCTGAGTTTAGAGAATCATGAACCCTCTAATGGCACATAATGGGCCTGAGGTTGTGCCAGATGCCAGGCATTCAGTGGCCTGGTCCCTATGTTTCCTGATAGTGTGTGTTGTGGAAAAGCAGACCTCAGTGTCCAGATTGGTTCGATTCTTGGTTCTCTTTTCCCCTAATGTAAGCAAGTCACTTCACCTGGTTAGG
Organism: Herpailurus yagouaroundi; assembly: GCF_014898765.1. NCBI lineage: Eukaryota > Metazoa > Chordata > Mammalia > Carnivora > Felidae > Herpailurus > Herpailurus yagouaroundi. Next base: position 23,058,843 of record NW_024412402.1, on the reverse strand, counting down.
GCTTGGTTATTTAGTAAATAGAGGGGAATCCCTTATTTCTTTAACTACTTACTGTAGGAATTCATTCTGATAAGCCCTATAAAGGCAATTTTAAATGGGGCAGCATTCTTATTGGCCAAATACTAGTTACCATGTGTTAGGCACATGGCTACGTACTTCATGCATTTTATTTTATTCTATTCCTGTATGAGGTAGTATGACTGCAATTATTTACCAGGCCAAGGGATTTGGGGCAGGGTACCATTTCCATCTTTCTATCAGAATGACTTAGATCTATGTGTCTCACAAAATCTCCCTCAGATTCTGAGTAGGCTAAACAATTAATGAAAAGAACAAGCTCCTCACCCTCCACAGTTCAGATATGAACTAGTTTTCCAAAATACTGAAAACTTCGTTTCCATTTTCCCTTCCTCCTGCTGTCAGATATGCCCAGGAAGCAAAACATTATAAACCATAGCCATGCCTCAAGCACTGAATGAATAAACAAACAAACAAACAAACAAACAAACAAAGAGAGAGAGAGGAGAAAGAAAACACAAAATCCTCTTTTCAGGTTTAAATTATGTTTTCTTTTCTATTGATCCTGTGATTTCTGTTTTGAACTGAGTGAAAGGAAAATTGATTTTTCTGTCTTGTCCCTTCTTGCCTTTATCTTCCCCCTCTTCCTTGCTCCCCTCTGTCCTCACTGCCATGGTTCTGTTTTGGGTCCTCATTATCCTTTCACATGACACCAGCCTCCTTACTGGTCTTCCTTGGCCAACTGCCATAGGACTACCAGAATGGAATCTAGATAAAACAGTCAAACAAATACACCAACAAAACAAGCCCAGTTGAGATTTTGTTACCTTATTCTCAAAAAAATATCAATAGCTTCCCATCGATCAAGAAATATAGTTTCAAACCATAGGCATAGCATTTGAGAGCATCTGTGATTTTTGGACCTCTCTCTCTCTCTGCTTGCAAAACCAGGGGGTTTTCTATTTTCCATTTTTTTTAATATTTATCAAATATTTATTAAGCATGCTGTGTCAGGCACTGTTTTAAGCACTTGGGGTACATATCCATGAACAAATGTATTCCCAGTTATTTTTTTAATTAGTTATTGAAGTATAATTGGTATACCATGTTATATTAGTTTCAGGTGTACAACAGAGCGATTCAACTATTCTATACATAACTCGGTGCCTCACCACAATCAGTGTAGTCACCATCTGTCACCATACAACATTATTACAATTCAACTGACTATACTCCCTATGCTGCACTTTTCATCTCTGTGACTTATTTTATAACTGGAAGTCTGTAGTCTGTAACTCTTAACCCCCTTCAACTATTTCACCCACCCCACCCCTCTGGCAAACAGTTTGTTCTTTGTATTTGTCTGTTTGTTTTGTTTTTGTTATAAGTGAAACCATATGGTATATGTCTTTCTGTATCTGAAATTCACTTAGCATTAATACTCTCAAGGTCCATCCGTGTTGTCACAAATGGCAAGACCTCATTCTTTTTATGGCTGAGTAATATTCCATTATATATGGAATGGAATATTATGTGTACACACACACACACACACATACATATACACACATCTTCTTTATCCATCCCTCTATGGCTGGGCACTTAGGTTTCTTTCATATGGGGGTTATTGTAAATAATGTTGCAATAAACAAATTTCAAATTAGTGTTTCCTAACCTCATGATTTTAATTACCATCTATGTGCTTATGATTTCCCAGTGTAAACCTCTTGCCTAGACACCTCCCTTAAGTTCTAACCTCTTTCATATTCATCTGCCCACTTCAGAGCTTCAATAGGATGTCTAATAGTCACCTTGTCTTATTGTGCACTAGAGAACATCTGACCTCATTTGAAAAACTTATATCGCCCCACAATATTTCCCAGCCCAGATATTGGCAGTTTTAGCCAAAAACCCTAGAATTAACCTCGGGTCCTCTATTTCTCTCATACTCTGCATCTAATCCATCAGCAAATCTTATTGGCTCTTCCCTCTAAATGCACCCAGAATCTGGCCTGGGAGCACACCCACTGATGCCACCTTCCTCACCATCACTTCCTAACTGGCCCCCTGCTGCCACAACTCCCCCACATAGCAACCCATGTAACCCTTTCCAAACACATGTCACCCCTCTGCTCAATAACTGTCAAGCAGCTCCCTTCTCCTCTCATGGTGAGACAGTTCTTGAGGCCCGACATGATCTAGACAGCTGTCACCTCTCCACCCTTCAACATTTTCCCCTGCACCACACCCCAGCCACACCTGCCTCTGGCTGTCCCATGAATATTTCATGTTTACTTCTGTCCTTGGCTGTTAAACACCCTATTCCCTCTGCCCAGAATTCCTTTCCTACACATATGTGTTAAATATCCCATCACCTCTTTCAAGGTATTACTCAAATCTCACCTTCTTAATGATTTACCTCAATATACGATCTACCATGTCCCTGTATCTCATTCCATTATTTGGCTCTGTTTTTCACCTGTGAGCACTTACTATTTTTTGCATTCTGTATAATGTGTTTGTGTATTATGTTTATTGCCTGTCTCTCTTCACTGGAATGTAAGATTCATAAGGGCAGGTGTATTTACCTTTTCATTCACTAGCATATCCTGAGCCCTTTTAGCAATGCCCAGCCATAGTAATCACTGGAAAGGTATTTGTTCAATGAATGAATTAATGAATCAGGAATCATTCTGTTTCATCAATCTTGTCTTCCACCGTTGTCTTTGGTCTAGAATCTAGCCGGAATGAAGTGTCATTCTTTTATTATACAAACACATGCTCCCTACTTTTGATTACCCTATTCAAGCTCCAATGCTCTTCCTCCCACAACCATCCTCAGAAAATACAACTTAGTCTTCTAGATTCAGCCCAAATACAATTCCTTCCCTCCCTCCCACTCTTTCTTCTTTCATCTCTCTCTCTCCCTCCTTTGCTTCATCCCTGCCTCCCTCCATCTCTTCCTTGTTTCCAGGAATATTTTAGCATATTTTATGCAGTATTTACTATGTTAGCCATGGTAGATTTAGAAAAAAAATAAGACACTGCCTCCGCCTCCAATTAGCTTATAGTCCGCTAAAGATTTTTCCAATGCCTCCCTATGAATAAATCACTATAATGTTTCACTGTGTGGGTGGCAGTCTAGGATGGTGAAAAGAGATATAGCTTAAGAGCTGTAGGAGACAAATTCATAGTCCATCTCCACCATTTACCAATGAGCTTACTCAAAAAACCCAGTCTCTATAAGCTTCCATCTCTTCATCTTTAAAATGAAAATAGTTCCTACCTTAAAGTTATTTGATAATTAAACTAAAAAATTAATTAATAATTATATGCTTATTATGTACTATATAATAATATAATCAGTAATAGATAATAATAAATAAGTAAACTAAATACTGTACAGATGCCCTTTTAGCACTGAGTTGTCATTCACACATTAATCCCCTTCCCTGAAATGCCCCACAGTTATGAATTCCTTTTGTGACCCTTACTTGATTCCTCCTCAATCTGTAGGGCATCTGGCTGTCTGGTTGCCATGGGATATTGAGTTCCTTGAGACCACTCATGGTATAGCTTTGCATACTGTAGACTTCAATTCATGAGGATTAAGGAATAAATCTCCTCCATTCCTGTACTTCCCTCCCTCAGCTGTCCTGTGCTCCTGTTTGTTATTCTTCTGACACTCTTCCCTCTTTGTCAACCCCTTTTTCTCCCTATCACTTTATCTTTCATTTCATCCTTCTGGAAAACTATTTCTTTCTTTCATTCCACATGCTCTCCATCCCCAAGCCTGTCGCCCCCACTGCCTCACACACCCTCCATTTCCTGTTCCCCAGGTGAGAATGCAATCTTTCCTTCCCTCTTCTCTTGATCATCACTCTCTGTCAGGCCCCTGTCCTCTCAGACTGGCCAGGGGAAGTTTTATTGATCTCTCAGTAATGCCCGAATGCCTCTGAAGGTTAAGGTCAACAAGAGTAAAGCATCCTGCTGAACCACAAAACCTAAACTCGACTTCAGTATGAGTGGGTATCAATTATTCAGAGCTGTCAGATCACAGGCACTCTCCATCTGGAGATACTAAGGAGGAAAACATGGGCTGATCACAGAGAAGGTTAGTGTGGGGAAGACCAGTGTAACCAGGCCAGTGCTCACAACCCAGGGAACCACCCCCCCCCTCAACCCTGCAGTGCTGCCACGAGGTAAATAATAAAAGTAAGATGTACCCAATGGCCAAGGGAAAAACAACGCCTAATAAAATCCCATAATGAAGAGAGACCATCACAGAAGCTATCACTGTCCAGGAAAACTTCTGGCTTTGAATCTTTTTCTTTTCTCTCATAATCTCTTTCACAGCTGGCCTTAATTTCTCTACTAGCTAACTAATTAGTCACCTGAGGTCTATGAGTCCTACAAAATCAAAATAAAGCCAGCTAATGATGGGCTTTGTCATTTCCACTATGCTTTGGTTTACTTTGCTGACCTTTTAGAGGTTCATGTGCCCTCTCAACAATCAAAGCAAAGAATATTTTATTAAAAATATATATATATCGAACAAAAAGCTGTGATTTAGAAGACTTGGGGTAATCTCTTCAAGCTTCCTCATCCCCAAAAAATAGATGCCATCATGATGAGTAAAGGACCCATCAAAGTAGATATTATCATAGTCATCCCAACTCCCTTCCAATGTCTTTGCATGTGCAGTCCACCCACTGGCAGATCTCTACCCAACATTCAATGAGGTAAACTCACACACCCTTCAGGACTATTCTTAAATGTCTTTGGGATACCTTTCAGTCTGGCTTAGAAACTCCTCCTAGAAAACTCCGGTTCTTCTTGTATTGTAAAATAACTGAATTCATGATACCACGTGGTAAATCAATTAGAAGCCGGATAAGACAGTGGTTGGAAAAACAGGGGCACCTGGGTGGCTCAGTTGGTTAAGCGTCTGACTCTTGATTTTGACTCAGGTCATGATCTCACAGTTCATAGCATCGAGTTCCACATTGGCCTCTGAGCTGACAGCATAAAGCCTGGTTGGGATTCTCTCTCTCTCTCTCTCTCTCTCTCTCTCTCTCTCTCTCTCTCTCTTTCTCTCTCTCTCTCCATATATCTCAAAATATATACAATAAAAAAACTTAAAGATAAAAAAAGGCAGTGGTTAGAAGCACAAACTCAAGAAACTGGTTGAGTTTGAATTCTGACTCCATCACCTTCCATCAGTTTCCTAATCTGTAAATATGGGAATAACAACAATGGGATCTACCTCAAAGTGTCACTTTGATGAGTAAAATGTAAATTACTTACAAAAGTCCTAGGACATAGTAAGTCATGTGTAAGTGTATCTCTGATCATGATTTTGCCTATAGAATCTCTGTTGGAATAAATCATTACTACATTATTTTTTATATTCTGGATCTATTCCAGACCCTAGAGCATTCTAGCAAGTAGTTGTTGAATAAAAGTTGCTCTAAAGCCAGGACTGGAGCCCTAACAGTCACTTTCTTAGTGCCTCTGGCTTGAATCTTTTTATCAAGTCTCAGGAAAAAGTCACAATGGGCCACTTGCATTTCTGTACATCTTGCAAACAAAGGACCTGACAATCTTATCACAGATGCCTGTGGAATGAATAATCTTGGAAGATAGAGATAGTATCTCCCTCCAGAAAAGAGAATATTTTATTTACTGTCCGGTATAATGAAAATAATGTCTCCCTCCTTGGCAAATGTCAGGCAGGTATGCTAGCAGTCCATTATAAAAGATTCAGGTTCCTTAAACTTGTGGCTATCAGCTGTGAAGTAAACCCACCCACCTAGCTGCTCTACATATCACTGTTGGACTTGGGACTTGGGAAGCAGGGATAACTGATGTGAACTTGAAGTTCATGTTGCTTGCTGTGCCAGAGTAATGAACCCCTTTGTCTCCTACCCAGGAATCAACTGTCTTCTGCTAGCATTTAAAAAGCAGTGGCTAGGGGCACCTGGGTGGCGCAGTCAGTTAAGCGTCCGACTTCAGCCAGGTCACGATCTCGCGGTCCGTGAGTTCGAGCCCCGCGTCAGGCTCTGGGCTGATGGCTCAGAGCCTGGAGCCTGTTTCCCATTCTGTGTCTCCCTCTCTCTCTGCCCCTCCCCCGTTCATGCTCTGTCTCTCTCTGTCCCAAAAATAAATAAAAAATGTTGAAAAAAAATTAAAAAAAAAAAAAAGCAGTGGCTAGCACCAAAAACCATAAAATACCTAGGAATAAACTTAATCAAATAGGTTAAAAATCTATAACACTGAAAACTATACAAAGCTTATGAAAGAAATTGGAGAAGACACAAAAAAGTGAAAAAATATTCCATGCTCCTGGATTGGAAGAACAAATATTGTTAAAATGTCCATACAAAAGAATCTACATATTCAATGCAATCCCTATCAAAATAGTATCAGCATTCTTCACAGAGCTATAACAAACAATCTTAAAATTTGCATGGAAACAGAAAAGACCCCAAATAGCCAAAGCTACACTGAAAAAGAAAACCAAAGCTGGAGGCATCACAATCCTGGACTTCAAACTGTATCACACAGCTGTAATCATCAAGACAGTATGGTACTGGCACAAAAACAGACATTCAGATAATGGAAAAGAATAGAGAATCCATAAGTGGACCCACAAATGTATGGCCAACTAATCTTTGATAAAGCAGGGAAGAATATCCAGTGGAATAAAGACAGTCTTTTCAGCAAATGGTGCAAGCAAAACTGGACAGTGACATGCTGAAAAATGAGGCTGGACCACTTTCTTCCACCACACACAAAAATAAACTCAAAATGGATTAAAGACCTAAATGTAAGACAGGAAGCCATCAAAATCCTCAAGGAGAAAGCAGGGAAAAACCTCTTTGACTTCGGCCACAGCAACTTCTTACTCAACACATATCTGGAGGCAAGGGAAACAAAAGCAAAAATGAACTATTGGGATTGCATCAAAATAAAAAGTTCTATACAGCAAAGGAAACAATCAGCAAAACTAAAGGCAATAAACGGAATGGGAGGAGATATTTTCAAATGGCTTATCAGATAAAGGCATAGTATCAAAAATCTGTAAACAACTTATCAAAGTCAACACCCAAAAATCAAATCATCCAGTGAAGAAATGGACAAAAGACACAAATAGACACTTCTCCAAAGAAGACATCCAGATGGCTAACAGACAAATGAAAAAATACTCAACATTACTCATCATCAGGGAAATACAAATTAAAACCACAATGAGATACCACCTCACACCAGTCAGAATGGCTAACATTTACAACTCAGATATCAACAACAGATATTGGTGAGGATGTGGAGAAAGAGGATCTCTTTTGCATTGCTGGTGGGAATGCAAACTGGTGCAGCCACTCTGTAAAATGGTATGGACGTTCCTCAAAACATTAAAAATAGAACTACCCTATGACCCAGAAATTGTACTACTGGGTATTTATCAAAGGGATACAGGTATACTGTTTCAAAGGGGCACATGCACCACAATGTTTATAGCAGCACTATCAACAACAGCCAAAGTATGGGAAGAGTCCAAATGTCCATCAACAGATAAATGGATAAAGAAGATGTGGCATATCACTTAGGATGGTTTTTAATTCACTAGTCTACTAGTTCCCATTGTGGAGAGGAAGTCAGATTCAGCTAATGAGGTTTGAGCAGGGTTAACAGTAGGAAAGGGAAGTTAATGTGAAGAAGAAGTCTGGGCCCTTTAAGCCAATTCAATGTACTATTTTTGTTGCTGTTGCTTCTCCATCAACAGTGGGAACTACTGTGTTATATGTTTGTACTTTCACATCCCAGAAATGTGAGAGGGATCCTCCTGATTAGGGAGAGCTGGAAGTAGAGAAGGGCCAGTGGGACGAATTCCCCTGACATGTGTCATCAAGCCTTGGGTCAAGATTTAGCACTGATGCCTCTATTCTCTGATGGCCAAAGCTTTTACTCTCTAGTTGATATCTAGTTGATTGGCAAGTTAGAAGCCTCAGTTTCAATGACCCTTGAATGTATTGTTATCACACCTCCACCAGCAGGGGACTCTGGCTGATAAACCCCTATAAAATTCAAGGACCTGCTTGCCAAGTAGTTTCTTTGAACTAGCTGAATTGATTTATAATGTCCAATCCCCCTGGAAGTCAGGGGGAAACCTCTGGTCTCTTCAGCCCCTTGTCACCAAGAAGAAGGTCTGGCATCTCATTGGACATGCTGGGTAATAGATGGAAGGATGCACATTAGTTCAGCATTCTACTTGCTCTTCTATATTGATTAACTCTCAAATCAGCTTCCTTTAAGTGGGACCCAAACCAATAGTCTGTGTTGGAAGCTGTCCAGCAACTCGTGGCATGCTCTCTACTTTTGGTGCCCCATAACCCTAATGACCCCTCTGAGCTGCATGTTTCTGTGAGTAATGATTTCGCAGATAAGAGCTTCTGGGAAAGAGAGGCTGGCTTACCCTGAGGTGTACCTTGGGAATTTGGACACTTTCCCTCCCTGACACGGCTACCAGATACACCTCTTTTGAAAAGCAGCTATTAACTTGCTACTGGGTTCTTGGCAAAACTGAACACGTGACCTTTAGAGGCCTTGAGACTCTCCAGCCTGATATCCCTATTTTGACATGTCTCAATTAGGCCTGAAGGGCTGTCAATGTTGGGGGTGGGGGGGTGGAGCTCAACAAGCCTTGCTTGTCAAATGGAAATGATCTATTCAAGAATGCAGCCTGCCTAGTTCAGTGGCATCTCAGCTTTACATGAAAAGTGTCAGCTATCCCTCAGAGGAAACTTTATTCCCAACTCTGTTGTCTGAATCAAAGCCACTGACCCAGTGAAGCCCTCCATTCAGAGGTTCTCCTAAATGCCTGCATTTGGCTGACTGATGGTTCAGCTAAGCTGAAACCCAATGGCATCCTCTAGATGGCGACAGCTGTTCAATCTTAGCTCCAATAGAACAGAACCAAACATGGACATGGACATTCCACTCAATGGGCAGAACTCAGAGCCATTCACACAGTTCCTACTAATACTCTCCTTGATGAAACTTGTTCCATTTGTACTTATTCCTGGACTATTGTCAACAGCCTAACTGTTTGGTCTGCCACTAAGAAAATTACAAACTTAAAGATAAGACACCACTCTTTGGAGCCATGAGCTGTGGAAACAAATCACAGAACTGCTAAACAAACTGCCTGGGTAACCCATTTAGATCCCCACAGCAAGGACTGGCTCTCTCATGAGATTAACTGGGATGAAGTTACACCACTTTGATGGACACCACTGACGCCTGGATCCATCGTTGTGCTAGTCATGGCAACACAACGGCTATCCTAGCCTGGATACACACTAAATGACTCTATGTTTCCAATGCAAAGGGCACCACTTGGGACTATTGCTTTTGATGTGTTTATCTTGTGGTAGCGGGGAGGCCCATCCCATGGGTTTTTGCTCCTGTCCACTACTGGAAAACTGACCATATCTGACCATTCAATCCCCTACTTCAGAGCTATCGATGTTGCCTCACTGTGGTGGACATTTTTCATGGTACGGTGTTGCTGTTCCAGTATAATCTGCTAATTTATTTTATTTTTTAAATTTTTTTTAACGTTTATTCATTTTTGAGACAGAGAGAGGCAGAGCATGAATGGGGGAAGGTCAGAGAGAGGGAGACACAGAATCTGAAACAGGCTCCACGCTCTGAGCTGTCAGCACAGAGCCCGACGCGGGGCTCGAACTCACAGACCATGAGATCATGACCTGAGCCGAAGTTGGACGCCCAACCGACTGAGCCACCCAGGTGCCCCTATAATCTGCTAATTTAACCACAAACTCTGTAGCCCTTAAAACTAATCTGGGTCATGTGTTGAACTTTCTGGAGCCTTTGCAGTCAAGCAGTGCTACAGCTTTTATCATGAAAACAACTCAACAAAGGGCTGATAGTCAAGGTATTTGATGGACCTTTATTCTCCTTATCAGTCACAAGCATGTGATATCAGTGAGTATTGGAAAAGCCTCTGAAAAACTGAATCAAAAAGATTTCAGATTCTTTCCCTTACCTCCTCCTAATCCACAGACTTTAATATATCATTGTGGTTCCTGAACATGGCTATTCCAAGGAAAAAAATCATTTATTTTTAGTAACTTCCTGGATAATAAACAGGACAAAATAAACTATGGGGGAGGCGTTATAAAACCCTTTACTGAAAATTCAAGATTTCACCCTGACCATTCCTGGACATGTTGTTCTTTCATTCCCCTAAAAACAACCCTAGGCCAGCCTGGTAGGTCCACCATGTAGGTGGCTACATGTCCAAAAGGGGATCCAGAGGATTCAAATTCAATTCTAGTTCAGCCTCCTGGATTCTCTTGTTGGGCTGACACGGTCCTAAATCAAAAGGATAATGGCCACATGGTTGAGTACACTCTTGTCCAAATCCCTCCACAGTGGCTCACATAGGCCAAAGTGGGGACATAATTCATCTAAGTTTTATGAAAATCCCCTTGAGACCTTGTACCTACTCTTTTAGATAAAATATCTATGTATAGGCATAAGATTATTGGAAAAAGTGAAATAATAGCTACTAGTTATGGCGCACCAATTTTTTTTTTTTCAACGTTTATTTATTTTTGGGACAGAGAGAGACAGAGCATGAACGGGGGAGGGGCAGAGAGAGAGGGAGACACAGAATCGGAAACAGGCTCCAGGCTCTGAGCCATCAGCCCAGAGCCTGACGCGGGGCTCGAACTCATGGACCGCGAGATCGTGACCTGGCTGAAGTCGGACGCTTAACCGACTGCGCCACCCAGGCGCCCCTGGCGCACCAATTTTGTAGAGGTAGAAGCAAAAATCCAAGTCCCTGGAAAAGGATACCTCATATCCTGGGAAGTACAAAGAGGAAGGAACATGAATCACCCTTTGTCTTTCAGAACTATCCATGGAGCCTACCTCCTGAGAAAAATGACCTGGTACAGCACTCCCAAACCGCTGCAAACACCTTAATTTAACTAAAATGTTGAGTCTATCACACCTCGCCTGATGGCTCTGGTCACAATTTGGTCACTATTCCCCTTAAGCTTAAAGAAAAGTTTATCAGAAACAGTAGGGGATGGCCCCAGGTCTTATAACTCTCTTAGAAGACATCTGTCTGCAGCTTTTGTTGTCTTCTCCACCCCCTTCCCCCAGTCATGCAAACTGAGTACATAGCATCTACCTGGGCAACACACATCACCCTCCTGGGACTTGAAGGATGAAAGGGACTGGTATGAACTGGAACACATGACTCTTGCTGTTTCAGGAGTACTGAAGTCCTTTGTCTCTGACCTAGGAGTCTTGTGTCTTCTGCCAGGATCCATAAAATAGTAGCAGGCTGCCCTGTTAGTCTGAAAGTCAGGTGCAACCTCAAACTCTTCACAGTTGTTGAACAGGGCACTAAGAATGGCCTAGTAATTGGGTAAATTACTGTAAATTACCCATTGGGTAAATGGGTTCCTGTCTCTCTTCCCAAAGACCTTGTTCCCCCTGTCAAACTGATCATAAATTTAATGGAATGCCCACAATAAATGACAAGAACTCTCAATAGTGGGACAAGAGCAGCATAAACAAGCAAGTGGGAGGATTCCTCTAAATGACCACTTTTCCCTAGTTTGTGAAGACACGTTCAGCTGCCTGGTTTGTGAAATACCAAACTTCACATTACAGAGTACAATTTCATCCATCAGCATGTACCAAAATTAATTTATCCTCTTCAAAACCCTTTTGTTTCAGATATAAGAAAACAAATTGGTATGGAGGGCAAGTGGGGTGTGTGTGTGTGTGTGTGTGTGTGTGTGTGTGTGTGTGTGTCTCCTGAGACCAAAGCCATTGATTTCAGGTTAACATCACAAAAATCGTTGATACAAATAAATTTTTGTTTTTTTTAACATGATTTTCTCATTGATGAATAGAGGGATACGGGGGAAGTTCTTGAAGTTAGTGCTAAATTATAAATGAAGATTTAATACCTGCAGTGTTGGCTTACCTGTGTGGCATTCTTTGTGGCCAGGAAATCTCTTTTTTCCATCCTGCATGGTTATTCATTTTACTACCATAGTGGATGCTAGAACTTCATGTTAGAGCATCATGGGGAAGCAAAGTCCCTTCCCTTGCCCAATGCCATTTCCCCTATGGCATTGAGGTACCCAGGATACCTTCCAAGTGCTTTTTATGTTCTATGTCTCTAAAGACTGCTAAATTGGGTCGGATGTGTGGGATTAAGCTCACCTCATAAAATTTGCTTGAGAAAATCTCAGATCCATTAATGCTTCATAAAAATTTTACAAGGTTTCTGCTAAAGGAAGGAAAACAAACAGAGGTGGTGTCGGCATCTAGGCGCTCTTTAAATCAAACATTCTCTCTTTAATGCAGTTTTTTTATGGCACCAATCAGAAAAGCAATCAACCATGAAGCCTGCGGCTTCCACTTCCATTCCTAGAGAAAAATTTCCAGGATCTTTAAACATTCTACATGAAGCCATGGGAGAAGTAAATATGTAAATCTACCTATCTATATCCCTTGGAAGAGTTCTCTGTCTCTAAAATGTCTCTATTAATATGTTCATATTAATATAATTTGAGATTAGGAAAATCCAAATCTTTAATTTGAGATTAGAAAATAAGATAAAATGGTGAATGAATCTTCCCTATTGCAAAATGCTCTGGGGGGAGAGAGAGAGATGTAGAAACAGTGGATGCTTAAATCTAGTTAGGAGGTAAATTAAAATACCCTCACATGTCTTATCTTTATTTGTATTTGTATTGTTTGTGAAATAAGTAAAAATAAAATAAATCATGAGTAAGATTTGGGCTCCAGCGCTTAAAGGTACATGAGCCCTGTGATGATAAAAAGGAAGTATTTCAGAATGATTTTAGCACAAATGGACATCAGCAAAAGGGAGGCAGAGACTGGTCAGCAGAGCCCATAGTCCAGAGCAGTGGAACCTACAACAACTGCGACCACCTTTCCAGTTCGACAAATAGGCCTTCCTTCTGGAATGAGGAAGAAACAGGGGAACTGGTTTCATGGGATCAACAGAGAACAACCTCCCTCCTTTATTTCTCCATGGCCCCTAATTTCTCCACTTGTCTTATTTCCCTTCAAAGCCAGGCCCTTTGGAAACTTGCCTTTTCATAACAGAGAGGTGACTACACTATAGAAGCAATATAACACTCCCAAACAATGGTAAGACTGTTTTCTTTTATCTTTCATATGTATTATAATCATCTGATCCTCAAAACAGCTCTGTGAAGTAAGGCAACTGTAATCTCGTGGAAAGAAAAGAAGATTTGCACTATAAAAAAAAGACACAAAACAATGTTTAAATCCTAGCATAGCCACCTAGTAGCTTCTAGGACCTTTTACTGCTATGAACTTCAGTTACCGAATAAGTAAATCAGCGGTGATAGTTCCTACTTCATGGAAAATGGAAAATTAACACAATTAAGTGAGATAACTGACTAGACACAAAGCAGACAGCACAGAATAGATGCTTGAGTATATTCACCCATCATTTTGGATGGTCTCAGAATTCACTATCTCTTCCAATTCCGAGCCCTATTCACTTCTTATTACATGATTCAGGGTGTTCTAGCATTGCTTCAGTTTGATGCGGCCCCACGCAGACAGAGGCTGGCCCTGGAGAGAAGGGGGTGCCCAGCGCCTGTCAATTAGTGGCAAGACACCAAGCTGGAACAGAAATGCAAATTTTAAGAGAATGAGAAGACAGCTAGTGACTGTGAATGGGAGAACACTGTCCCTGGGCTAGAAGGAAGGTCCTGGGTGAAGCATTCCTCTGCACTGTGGCCCAACACCCCCTCCCTGGAGACAGATATGAAGACAAATTTATGCTGGACAGTAGCCCAAAGGCTTGGAGTCTTCTCAAGGTTTCCCCCTTTCTAAGAGCCTCCCTGCTTAATGTAACTGAAAAATCTGGCCAGAGATCCAAAGTAATGACAAAGTATCATAAACTGTCTGGGAAAGCCTGGTGAAATCACCTTTGTTGAGAAGAAATCAATCTAAACATCATGCTTGTCATTTTTCCATAACTCCCCAACTCTCAAATGACTTTTTAGTGTGGGTGGCTCTAATCGTATCTTTAATAACTAAGACTTTCAAACATTCAAGGTCACTATTCCAACTTAGATGTGGGGGTACTTGACTTCTCTCTGCCATTGTTATGGGATTTAAAGGAAGCAACTGTCTAGAAGAGAGATAAAATCAGCACACGGGATTCCCTATTCTCTTTGCCTGCCTCTGATCAAGTGTCTCTAGTGCCGGCTAATGTAGTTCTGTGGCATTTGCAGAAAGGCTTGTTCTAAAGAAAATCAATGGCAGACTCCCTGACTCCAAGTATCAGACATCCTAGAGACGCTGGCTTCCCCGCCTGGCCCTGGGAGTTCTTGAGCATGTTCAGAAAGGAAGTGCCTTCACTCAGCCTCTGCCCCCACAGGTTTTGTAAATAATTCAGCGAGACAAGGATGGAGCTATCTTAAGAACAGGCTGCCTTGCCCCAGGATTTTTAGACGTCACTGAGTGTCCCTCTGGTCATTTTCTGCTGTTATTTTTAAAAGCTAAAGCATGGGCTTTATATTTAGGAAAGGAACATTTTGGTATCAGTGAGCAAGGGTATGTTGTGTCCCTGGTGGGGCACTAAAAAATCACACTATCCTTAAGTCATAGGAGAGTACTGAGCAGGGAGGGGGAGGTGTGTTTCTTCCAGCTTTCCCTGATGAAACACACTCAGTATAGAATTCTCACCTAATGAGTGGATTTCTTAAGACATTTTGTTCTTTTATCATTACATATCTTTTGAGTGTTTGCCTTTCTTAAAAACTATTATAATTTCTCAAGGTTTGTAATCAGTCTCTCTGATCATCTGCATTCCCCCCTTACATTTTAAAATAGTTTTTGAGCACATTTGATGAGGTATATTTTCTACCTAAAGCCTCTCAAAAAAAAAAAAAAAAAAAAAGCCTAACAGTTTCCATATTGCCACTTTTGGGAGTCCAACCAGGATCTATATGTGTAGGTAACCAGGAAAAAAGAAAATCAAATAATCAATCAACATGTGAGGGGAGAGTTCAAACTCATTGCTCCTCAAAGAAACATACCTACCTGTTGAACTAGCAAACCTACCTAGCCAGCCTTGATGGGGACGGGAGGGTGACCAAGTAAAGACATGACCCCACTGTAGTACTTCTGCTAAGGAGCACACAGTGGCACCTATCTGGAGGGGAGTCTGACATCAGCTATCAACAAACACTGGTCATTGGAATTTCTCTGCTACAATTCCACTTGGAAGAATTTATCCTATGAAAATAACTATGGTTTTGAATAAAGACTTAACAACAAAGATGTTCATTTGAATGGTATTTATGACAGCAAAACAATTGGAAATAGTCTAACTGTCCAACCATAGAGGATTATTAGTTAAATAAAGATCCATCTATAAAATAGAATATTTTGTAGCCATGAAATATAATGTATGAAATATTTAGGGACATGGAAAGATACTTTATATGCATGTAACAAAAGATTGTGTACTATGGGAGTTCATTTTTGTAAATGAAAAATGTAATTAGATCTATCACTGTATAAAATTAAAACTTAAAGCATATGTATGATTATGTTAACAATAACGAACTGTGGATAATGAATTATAGATGGTTTGCATTGTGTGTGTGGCGTTTCCTTTTCAGTATTACCTAAAACTTCCCACCATAAACATATAATGATTTTGCTTCTGGAAAAAAAAAAAATTCTGTAAAAGTTAATTGAGCACACAGTTTGTGCCAAGCACTATGGGGAGAAATTACCAATGAAGCATGGAGGCTCCCAGGAGGTACTGATGAGAAGAAAGAATCTATACAATCCTGCCATAGTATTGGGAGCCCTAAGTCTACTTGTTGGCTGAATGTAGATCAGCACATTATGGGGGTCCCACTTATGACCTGCACATATCCACCTGAAGCCTTGGCCGGCAGCCTGGGTACTATTGAACCACAGTAGTGGTCCCCATGCTTCCTGGGGCCTGGATTAGAGGACAGTAGGCTGGTTCTTCCCCTCTGGCACCTCCCATAAATCTAAGAGACTTCCTTCCTGGTGTGAGGAGAGAAGCCCCCTGTGTTACTCACACTGCCTAAGTCTCATTCCCAAAACTAACCTGACTTGCAGACTCCCTCAAGTGCCAGGAGTCATCCTTCAGGTAGTTATTTTAGGGAAAAGGAGGTCCTAACTAAATCACAGTTCACCCTGAGAAACAGTGTCATATGATGCCATTGCATCCCTCTTGTCTGACTTACATAATTACAGATCATTAAACAAAAGGAACTCGCCTCTCCAAGCTTACAGATGGACTGATATTCCCACAAACAGTAGCTGCTAAGGTGAGCAAGAAATATGATGGCCTTCTGCATCTCTGAAGAGTAGCTTGGGTTAATCAGACCCAATTTTAAGGTCTGCATTCTCCTTATGGCACACCATTTATTTCTCCTCCTCTTGTGACCTCTGATCTCTTTATCATATCTTCTCTTGGTTTCTTAAACTTTTGTAGCCTCCCAACAACTTTCTTCCTTTTTTTTTTTTTTTTTCCTATTCTTTACTCCTCCTCCTTTGTCATTACAAAGTGAATTGCAGCTCTACAGAAGCCTGGGTGCTTAAGGCCATTCTGTATTTTGTCTAGCACTGAGCCTTCACTGGACTTAATGGTTCCCCAGGTGAGGAATACCACAGAAAACCAACCATATAAAGCAATCAAGTCAATGAAATTACTTAGAGAAAGCTCCTTCCTTGGATTGGGTGATAGGAATGACAATTCCCAAAGAATTGAACATAATTTTAATACTATATTTTCCTTCATTCCATGCCCTCTAGGTAGTATAGTGTCTGCAAAGGCCTCTTCTCTGTGCTAACTATGTACAGAAGTACACACATATGCATGCACATACACATGCCATATTGACTTGGCTTCTGCCATTTAAAGTGCCTTAGATACCACATACACCTTACCCTCATAACCAGGAAAATAGATCTTAACTTTTAGTCCTAAGATATGTTTGGAAAAGATCTTATAAACATAACAGGGGGGGGCATATTATGTCTCTATTTTTGGACCACTTAGCACTTCATTTTTCACACTTATTGAAACATTAAAGAAGTGTTGCCAGGACAACAGACCATCCAGTATCTTCCTAACATCTGAAACTAAAAAGTATCTGACTTCTCTACCCCATGTTCTTCCTTGCCAGCATTTGGAGGAATCTGAACTTCATAGTTTCTGTCCAGAAGCCATGATGAGTGGCTACCTTCTAGTTTTGTTTTGTTTGTTTGTTTGTTTGCTTGTTTGTTTGTTAATTGATAAAATCAACCTAAAGAAACAAGCTGGTACATGTTACTTAAAGGGTCAGGGATCTTAAATCTGCATGACACCTTACTAGCAGAATTACAGAAGAAAAAACATTCTAATTTAATTTGTCTTTCTTTATCTGTAGAGAATTTTGTACAAAGGTAGGAAGAGAGCATACAGGTGAAGGACTGGCCACCAGTCAGCTACCACACACAAGAACCATGTATGCTTTTTTATGAAGTATAACTTGCAATAAGTCTCTAGTATTAATGAGTGTCTTCTTTTAAGTTTTTTTTTCTTTTCTTTTTTTTTTTTTTTAGTTTTGTTATTACCTTTTTTTGAGAGAGGTGTGCATAGCATGCACGGGAGTGGGGTGGGGGGCACGGAGAGAGACAGAAGAAAGAGAATCCCAGGCAGTCTCCATGCTATCAGCTCAGAGCCCACCATGGGGATCAATGTCAGGAACCATGAGCTCATGACCTGAGCCAAAATCAAGAGTCAGACACTTAACTAACTGAGGGTTGATTGTCGGGGGGGGGGGCCGCAAGTGGTGATGGGCATTGAGGAGGGTACCTGTTTGGATGAGCACTGGGTATTGTATGGAAACCAATTTGACAATACACTTCATATTAAAAAAAGTCATAAGAGAAAATTAAAAAAAAAAAAAAGAGTCAGACACTTAACTGACTGAGCCAACCAACCACCCAAAGTTTCTTTTTTGATGAAAATTGAGTTTTCTGCTTTTATTTTCTGCAAAAATTTAAGTTAAGAAATGCAACCACACTTTCTAGGAGATAATATGAATCTAACCCCTTGTAAATCAGGTAATGAGCATTCAAGGTTGATAGAGATATTTTACAAATGCAGAGACCTGTGTGTCCACATGCAGAAAGAATTTGGGTTCACTATGGAGGAGCTGAGAGAAAGAGAAGCTAGAGTTAAAATGTCTAAGAGTTTGCAGGCATTCATTAAAAAATTGATTGTATGTGTATGAACATATATGCACACAAACATTTTACATATAAAGTTAAACCTATAGGAAGTACATAGATGAACAATAGAGTTCCTACCTTTCAGGAACTGTATATACAAAATTTATAATATCAGCATGAAAGTATTAAATTCCATTAAATATTATGTCCAGATTCAGTGGGAAGGGTGCTCAGGGGAGGACGTGGTCATTCACAGTAGGGGTGAAGTTGAGAAGCACTTCATGTTGAGACAGATGCCTGGGGACAGAGACATTTAGACCCTTCCTTGAAGAATGTATAGGATTTGGGGGTTGTCAGGGAGGCATTCTTGGAGAAGGGAATCTATAAGCAATGCTACAAATGCAAGAAAACAGGGGTTATAAAGGAGAATTTATCAGCTTGTTGGCAGTAGAATGGAGATGTTACTTCCTTGTGAACTTTTGTAGGTTATATACTATCAGGTAACACAGACAGCAACTTTTGACTAATCAAAGCAAAAATCACATCACTGTGAGTTGTCTTCTTGGTAGGTGACATGGAGGGTAGGAGCAGGGGGTGAAAGCTGGACTTTATAATCAGGATGTTCTTCCTGTATCTAGAGTGCAGACAACTCTCCTGAAGGTATGCATCTTTGCTTCTGTGTGGAAGGTGCCTTAGTCCCAAAACGAGGCTGACAGCATGGAGAGGAAACATGTGGTTCCAAGAAGGCCATCAAGCGAGACTCAGTAATACTGCCTCCAAACCAGCTTTTCATAGGCTCTTACTTATTATTTAATTTGGCTGCAGTGTATGGAATTAGGCTAATGGCTGTTAAGTGGCTAAGGCACAAACATGGTCCATCTGCCGAGAAGGCTCCAGGCCATTGTCTATTTCAAAGACTAAGGAAAAAAGATGAGTGAGACATTCTGTTACACTAAGAGCCTCATCAAATGCCTTTTTATTCACCCTCTGATCTAGTTTCTTTCAATGCTAGTGATTTTCCTGGTATCATATTAAGAGCTCAAAATCAGGGCCTAGCTGCTGGGCCATTACCAAAGTGAAAAATAGGCTATCCTTACCTAATCTACAGGATATTGTGATAGAAAGTAGTCTGAGAAGCAGCAAAATGATTCACTCCATTAAAAAGGAAAAACAATTCTGGAACAACTGTGATGTTCAGCGTACTGCAGAGAACACAAGATTCTTAACTTCAAGGTGTTTCTCATCTTAGATAAATTGAAGGGAAGAAAGAACTTGTGTATAGAGCATTTTGGTACATGGCCAACTCTGCCACAACCTCCAACAGAATGGTAAGGAAGAAGAAAGACCATGTCTGGGAATATTAGAAGGGAGTTGGCAGAGGGGGATGTTTTTGAGTGGTCTTTGAAGAAAAATATCTACTTGTATTTATGGAACACTTACTCTATGACAAACCACCTGCACACAGTATCTTAATTTAACCCTCCCAATATCTTGATAAAGTAGGTGCCATTATTTCCATCACTTGACATATTATTAAACACAAGCTCAGAAAAGTGTTATCCACTTACCAAGTAGATTCAGGATGTGACCTGATTCTTTGTTCCTTTTAAGCCAAGGACATAAAGATGCAAAGAACACAGTGGGGTAGAGGGGAAGTGAGGGGGCTCTTCAGACAGAGGGTATTGCATGAACAAAGTATATGTGTGAAACGTGGGGCATATCTAGTGAAGGCGAGTTTTCTGGTTTAGCTGAAGCAAGACTTCAGGAACAGGGGAGGTGAGATGGAAAGGAAAGTTGAAGCCAGTGTGTCAGATGTCCAGAAAACCAGGCAAGGATGTTTGAATGCTGTCTACTAGGCAAAGATTTGTACACCATGAAAACAGGAGGAAAGTGCTCTGGGCCATGTTTCAAGACAATCTTTCTGGGATCCCTGCTCTTGTGAGGTACACTACAGGGTGAAGAATCCAGAGGGGAAAAACCAAAGAAACAGGAGGTCACTAGAGCAACCTAGGAATATGGTACCTAAGGTGGGTTTTGAAAAGGGTGGGCAGCCCACTCATACCACCTTTGGGATAGAGTGTGGATGGGAAGGTGAAACAAAATCAGTGCTCACTAAATCAATCAGTGCTCACTAAATATTCTTTTACTATGACAAAACACTGTTCCTGATAGTCAAGACAGGGTGGTTAACAAAACAAACAAGTTACCGTCACTCACGGAGTTTACATTCTTGTGGAGGAAACTGTAACAAAATGATTACAAATAGTAAACAATAGTAAGTTTGCAGAGTTATGGAAGAAACAATTATGAATAGCTACAAGAGTCTCAACAGGATGGAAGAATGCAGAGAATATAGGGGGCAGAACTTGGAACAAGGATGTGAATCTTACATCAAAACAGAGCTCTCTGCTCTTCAGGGCTTTTGCAAATGATCTGTAAGGCTGATTGTGCTGATGCTCAGTGGGTCTGGATCTTCAACTAAAACCAGACTTGCAAATGACTTGGACCTAACAAATGACACTGTTCATGGCTCAAGAGGATGAACCTCAGAGACCATGGGAATGCGGTCACCATTCTGGGTCTGGGACCAGTACTCAGGGTGGACCAAGCACAAGTACTGAATTTCCAAGGGTGTGAAAGCTGATCACTTCTCCAGCCACACAGTCAGTTTTTTGGGTACATGGCTTAAACCTGGGACTGGGATGGCTTTCCATCTTAGGACATAACTAAGGACAAAAGAAAGAAGTACTGGGGTCTGAATCTAGAACAGTGCACTATTCTAGACTCTGAGGGTATAGCAGTGAAGAAAGCAAAGCTAAGCCTTCATGCCACTTAGGGTCTAGTGAGGAACAGTGGGCAATACACAGGCAAATAATAAGTATACGAAACATATTAGGAGTCACATGTCATTACAGCACTCTTCACAGCAGCCCAGATGTGGAGACACCCTAAATGCCCACTGATGGATGAGTGAAGAAAGACAATGTGGCATATACATACAATGCAATAGTCTCCAACCTTAGAAGAAGGAAATCCTGTCGTATGTGACAACACAGGTGAAACTGGAGGACATTACACTAAGTGAAATCAGCCAGTCACAGGAGGACACACACTGCATGATTACACTTACATGAGTTATCTCAAGTCTCCAAAGTCACAGACTCAAAGAGGAGAATGGTGATTACCAGAGGCTGGGGGTGGGAGGAAAGGGAATGAGAAGCTGCTAATCAACACACATTAAGCCTCAATTCCACAAGATGGGCTCTAGAGGTCTACTTCCTTTACAACAGTGTCCCTGCAGTGAACACTACTGTATTGTACACGTAAACACGTGTTAACAGGGTAGATCTCATGTTAAATGTTCTTACCATAATAAGATAAAACTAAGAAAATAAAAATACATGCACATGTCTGGTGGTAGTAAGAGCTAAGGACCTGCATATTGCCAGGGTGGTTGTACTGTGTTATACTGGTGGTCGGCAAAGGCTCCCCGGACACATTGCTCTTCTGAAAGAAGTAAGAAAAGAAGCCACTGAGATACCAAGGGGAAGACCTTTCCAGGAAGAGGGAAGAGCAAGTAAAAAGGCCCTGAGCTTAAAGAGTTGAGCAGGAGGCACTTATTTCCATCATTCATTCTTTCTAGATGCAAGTCAACTTTCTGCATTACAGTAACTCCTTGTTAACAACAACCCATAATCAAAGGGACAGTAATGTTTTGAAAAAAGAAAGTGGCTAAGTTTTGTTAGATCTTTGGATACAATCATCATTGGGCTTAATTTGTTTTTATTGTATTTTCTTGCTCAGTGTAGCGCCTATGGCCTTATAGTCAAGTAAATCATTTCATTTATCAACTTACCACTGAATAAAATAAGATAGCAGTAATAATGATAATAAAAATAACAGAAATCCTACTAGTAGGAGCTAACATGTATTGGGTCCCTACAGCACATATCAGGCTCTGTGTCAAGTGTTTTCAGCGCATTATCTCACCTCATCCTCACTGCTAATCTAAGGAGGAAAAACTGAGGCTAACAAAAGTAAATTAAACCAATCAAAAACCAGTAGGTGGTATGGCCATTACTTACATTCACATCTGACTGATGCCATAGTCAATGTTATTAACTGGTATATTAACTACTGCCCATATGGGTAACTGAGTGGTATCAATGTATGAGGAAACAAGACCCCAGAGTGCTAAAACACTAAAACAAGATCACGAAATCAGAATTAAGGACAGAACTCAGGGCCTTTGTGTCTTACAGATGTTCTACTCATTCCAGATGCTTGCTGAATACATGCATCATCGTGCTCCTCTCTCCTTCCCTCCTTTTGGTTCTTTCTTCCTTATCAACCACTTTTGGAGTGCTCATACATGCCAGGAGCCCTGCTTAGTGCTGAGATTCAGAGAAGACAGATGGAC
The DNA here is from genome assembly GCF_014898765.1 of Herpailurus yagouaroundi. NCBI lineage: Eukaryota > Metazoa > Chordata > Mammalia > Carnivora > Felidae > Herpailurus > Herpailurus yagouaroundi. The sequence goes on along the minus strand of NW_024412402.1, from coordinate 23,036,078 downwards.
ATACTCCTGAGAAATCGGCAGGCTGACAGAAGTGCAGAACCTACTGGATCCACAGGCAAAGAGAGCTCAAGTGGATCCTGAAGCTGTCCTGTACTTAATGTATAAGGTGAAGGTGGATGATAAAATCAGGTATGGATACAAAGTCAGTTTGTCAGTGCCAATTAGGGAAGGAAATCACACAGGAGAACATCGTATTTAAAAAACAAAAACAGGGGCGCCTGGGTGGCGCAGTCGGTTAAGCGTCCGACTTCAGCCAGGTCATGATCTCCCGGTCCGTGAGTTCAAGCCCCGCGTCGGGCTCTGGGCTGATGGCTCAGAGCCTGGAGCCTGTTTCTGATTCTGTGTCTCCCTCTCTCTCTGCCCCTCCCCCGTTCATGCTCTGTCTCTCTCTGTCCCAAAAAAATAAACGTTAAAAAAAAATTAAAACAAAAACAAAAACATATAACCAAAAGTAAGAAGCCATTCTCTGACCAGATGCACATGGACTTGACGGGCAGAAGAGAAGCTACAAAACAAGCCCCCTGACAGCTTTCCCATCAAAAGGGCTTCAATACCAAGAAATTCGAAGAAAGTCCTTTGGGGCTCATCAGGGAAATGTCCAATGTCTCAGGTGGAGGACTGCACAACCATGAGTGTCATCAGGACCCTGCAGGGGCACCAGCACAGTGAAGTTTTGCCTCTTTCCCTCCCGTGTTGCCCCCCATGGGACAATTTGGGAAAGTAGGAGAAGGATGCTTAATGTGGGGAATGTTTCCTGACAAGCACTGAAAGAGTTTACGAAACTATAATACTTAGAAAAAACACAGAATTGCCTCAGTGTTAGCCTGACAAATGAATGGAATAAAAGAGGGTCCAGAATTGGCTTTAAGTAAAGATGGCACTTCCCATAGGTGGGAGTAGGTACATTAGTTAACACAGTATGCTGGGACCATACATCTTTTTATACAGAAGAAAAATACTGGATCCTCCTCTTGACACTAAATACATTTCAGATGGATCAATGATTTAAATTTTGCAAACCATTAGGAAAATATTCCATATTGTTCAAATTCTTGGGAATGGAGAAGGGAACAATCTTTTCCACTAGGGGCTCAGAAGATATAAAGGCAACTTTGACTACATAAAAATGAAACATTGTATATAAAATATATATACCTGATAAACAAAATAAGATCATGAAAAAACAACTGGAAGGTAATTTATAACACATGTGATAATGGTCAAATTACCTTAACACATTACACCTCTTGCAAATCAAAAAGAAAAAATATGAAAAAACAAAGAAACACAAGCAAATAATAGAAACAAGCAATATGAAGAACATGAAGTAAAAATGCCCAGTAATTATAAGAAAGGACATTCAACTCCATGATTAAAGAAATATAAATTAAACATTTCTCACCTACCAGTCTGATAATGTCAAAGCATGAAAATACCCCCACGGACTAGATTTTCTGGTGGTCCCACCTAGTTGGTGGGATGGCACAATGCAATGACTTTTCTGCTAGTCAGTTTTGCAATATCCCTAGACTTTTAATTTGTATACCACTGGTTCTAGCAATTCCGTATCTAGGAGTCTGCATTTCAGATACACTTACACACATGCACCAAGACATTCCTGATGGCCTTGGTTGGCAGAGCAGAAGAACTAGAAACAACTTCCAGGTTAATTTGCAATGTGAAATTAATAAAGTCAAACCTCGCTAAAATGGAGTCAGAGGCTAGAAGGGGGAGCATAGAAGGGGAAGCCTCGTCAGTTAAATATTAATTATAACAATAATTGTCAATTACAGACCCCAAAGAATCTCAACAGAAAAGAAGCATCATTTATAGGTCCCAAAGGGAAAGATGTATATTGTGTCTCCTATAAGAAATCAACTATTCCTTCAACTGAGGCAATGAGAAACCTTCATCACCCTGAACTTGGTTTTCTCCTAGGGACTTTTGTTCAAAACAGCCCTTCCCAACTTCCTCCTTTTTATTCATAAAATAACAGTCCTCTCCTTTGTTTGTGGGACCTGTCTATGGTTTTGCCACATGTGGCATGTCCTGAGTTGCAATTCTCTGCCATTCCTAGATGAACCTATTTTTTTTTTCTGGTAAAATAACTTTTATTTTTAAGACTAACAATAAGGGACTAGTGAAATACCTCATGGAATCTTAGGAGAAGCAAGATTAATTTATCCATACCAACAAGGATGCATATTGCCAATATGCTATTTGTAAATAAAAGGATCAATAACATATTTTATAAAATATGTGACATATTTTATTTGTGTAGGATTCATATTGTATGAATTGTACTTGAGGAAAAATAAATATAAAAATACATATGAATTTATGGACTGTTCTGGAGAAGGAGAGAAAGGTCCCACCAATGAAACTTTCCCTTTGCACTTCTAAAAATACTAAACTGTTTAGGTCAGTTTATAATGAGCATAGGTCTTTTCCTTTCTTTTTCTTTTTTTAAAGAACAATAAGACACTTTTAACTTTCATTTTTTTTTAATTTTTTAATGTTTATTTATTTTTGAGAGAGAGAGAGAGAGAGAAACAGAGAGTGAGTGGGGGAGGGGCAGAGAGAGAGGGAGGCACAGAACTCAAAGCAAGTTCCAGGCTCCATGCTGTCAGCACAGAGCCCAACACAGGGCTCAAACTCAGGAACTGTGAGATCATGACCTGAGCCAAAGTCAGAGGCTTAACCAACTGAGCCACCCAGGTGCCCCCACTTTTAACTTCCATTTTAAAGAAAAAGATCAGGAAATCAGACTTTAACTTATGAGGCAATATATTTTACCTCGGTGCTTTCTCCTATCTAAAAGAAGGGCATTGGTACAATTTTTACCGTATTTTCAGACCAATGTTTCTAGGATTTAGAAAGAAGATTCTTTTTTAAAAAGCACATATGGCTGCTGAACCCAAGTGTGCTAAGGATAGAAGGCAGTGAAGCATTCATCAGGGCTCCATTTCTTCATTTCTCCCTGTTTCCCGAGAGTCTCTCACACTGCCTGCAAGCCCCAGGTTCCCAGGCCTGTTTATAATGTCTATCTACCTGATTTATCTCCCCCTATACCCTGATTCCCTGGATCACTTTCTCACCCTCTTTCTGGCCAGAATCTGGCTATAGACTTCTTTCTATCAGTCTTCCTTTTAAGCAACCATCCTGAGTTCATTAGCTGTATACAAAGTATAGATATGTTCAATCAATCATCCCACGCTGTGCCTGTGACCGTGCATGGAATGTAAGTATCTGCCTGCACTGGGAGACACTTAATAGGCAAGATTGCTTATCACTGGCAGGAAGCAATCTGCCAGGCTCCGTCTATTCATTTTAATATTTCTGTCTCCTGGAGATTTCAGGATGGACGCATCTTAGCGAGCAATTATAGTTACCCTTCCATGTGGGACTTTTAGAGGGCATTAGTAAAGGTGCAAGAGGTCACTGCACAACTCAGAGTACTTCACAGGGGGAATTAGCCAAGTCACGTATGCAATTTGCCCTTTCTTTTTGACAAACACTGGCTGGCTGGTGATTGATTTTGGAGTTAATTCCTTAAATGATTTCAGAAATATTGAGTATTTAGGCAAAAACCTGAATACCTGGTTTAAAAGCTTTACTCTTTCTATTCCACCTCTTTGTGTTTTCAGAGAGGAGTACTTACTGACATATGTTTTAGGGGCTCATTCTAGATTCATTCACTTCAATCTTTAACTGCCTGTCAACCAGAAAGGAGGAGGTGAGAATGTCCACAGAGTCAAGAAGCTGTCCCTAACAGCTGTCTCCACATATGCTGGAGTAAAGGGTCCAAAGCAAACTTGAGGCTGGATTTTCCCACATATGAGAGGATGTTCAGGCCCCTCACTTTCTGCACTGTTCCAAATTAAACACCTGAATGCATCGTTAAGTGTTACAGCAGACCTCTGGCTGCATGTGCATGTGGGTGTACATGTATGACAGGAAATGCTAGGTAAAAGGGAAAGCAGAGACTCTGTCTTACACAAATATTTAAAAACATAACTTGATTTATACTATTTTGTGAATCTCCCTGTAGGGAAAATGCTATATAAACCTCTAAAGCACATACTGCTGTTTTTCTGAATCTGTGCTTGGTGAAAGGAGAAAACAAAATAAAAACAAAAACAATGAAATCCTACAAACACCAATGGGACTGTGTTTAGTTCAAAACTCCAGGCATGAAGCCCAAATAGATCCAGGCTGGGCTTTATCCTTGCACAACAGGGGAGATGATAAAACGCATTTACTTAGTCTTGCATCATGAGAGCCAATGACTCCAAACTGAACTAATCCTGTTCTATCCCAGGAGCAGCGTTTTGACTCTACACACTACATATGTCAAAACAGTGATGCAGTGGCATGATACATTTCCATGACACCCCTTCGAGTGTGATCAGGCATATACTCCAACACACAAATGCTCTGTATACATTTGCTTAAATAAATAATTCATGAAAATACAAATACCTATCCCTGAAGCAGCTTCCAACTCTTAAATGCTACAAGCATGCTCATCCTCATTTTAAACAGGAGGAGATGAAGTGTATGTTGCAATTCAGATGGAGGGGATGCCAATCCACTGAGACCTATTTCAAATTAGTGAGGAGTGAGCTGCTGGTTACCGGAGCAGCGGGCAGAATTTTATGTCAAGGGCAAAATACTGCGATTACATGCTGATATCATTGTTCCTTGTGTGGAAGGAAAGCTGCACGTTTAAACCGCCTAGTGTGTTCCCTGTGTCTTGTATGTGAATCAGAGAATGGACAGCATTGTCTCCTGCAACACAGGGGCCTCCCAAAACATGGTTCATTAAGAACTCAGCTCTGACCAGCAGCCCCTGCCTCTTGTGTCTCATGCACTGTGAACAGAAGGATTAATAACACACAGCACAGAATTCAACTGGTGCAAGTCAGTGTCTGGTGAACTTTTTTTTTTTTTTTTTAACAAATGGAGAATTTTACTCTGTGCCTAGTAATTCTGGATATATAGCATTTCATAGTTTCCAGGCAAATTGTCTTCACACCAGCCACTGGCATTTATCTGCTACCAAAAGCATATCAGTGTCACAGATGACGTTTTAAAATTACCAGCCCTTTTCTAAGCTCCCACAAAAAAAGAGGGGAGAAAAAAAAACTGTTTCAGAAAAGTTTATGAGCAGGAAGAGCACAATCTTCACATACAAATAATGTCCAAATGTGGCTTTCACAAAGTTCCTCTAAAAAAGAATCTTCTTTAAAGAGCACTAGTCTAACAGGTAATTTTTTTCCCGTTCAGAAAAATGTGACTCAGAATTAGAATATCTTCCAGGCTGTAAAGCAAGCAGCCCTGGGCCATCACCATGGATGTGTGAGAGAAAGATCAGGTTCTGATGCTACACTTTGATTACTTTGAAGGATATTCTTGGCTTATTTGTGATCTAATTTGGCAAGACATTTCTAATGACAGAACTGGCACCTATACAGGTTAAAAAAAAAAAAAAAAAGTTGTATTTCTAGAATGTTTTACCCAGGCAAAGTGGGCCAATGCGATGGGAAAGGATGGGGGGAAATGAGAGTAGTATGCTCAGAGGGCAAGGGGGAAGAGAGCCAGAGAGTTGCACCCTGAAGCCTCTTGCTTTGTTCTCTTTCATTCTGGCTGGAGGATCTACCCCTTTGTGTCCTTCTCCTTCTCTATTCTATGCAGTATGTTTTCAAATTTTTTTTTCAACTTTTTATTTTTTTTTTATTTATTTTTTTTTGGGGGGGGGACAGAGAGAGACAGAGCATGAACGGGGGAGGGGCAGAGAGAGAGGGAGACACAGAATCAGAAACAGGCTCCAGGCTCCGAGCCATCAGCCCAGAGCCTGACGCGGGGCTCGAACTCACGGACCGCGAGATCGTGACCTGGCTGAAGTCGGACGCTTAACGGACTGCGCCACCCAGGCGCCCCATATTCAGTATGTTTTCAAGATAATGTGGCAGCAGCCTCTCTATGTTTGGGGTGATACGGTGGCAGTCTTTCTATGTTGGGTGTAATATAGTTGCAGTATCTATATTTGTGAGGTAAAATAGCACAGAGGCTCTCTCAGTGTGCTCCCTAGGCCAGCAGCATTGGCACCATCAACTTGTCAGAAATTCACAACTTCATGCCCCACCCCAGACCTACTGAATCAGAAACTTGAGGGTGGACTCAGCAAGGAGAAACAGGGGAAAGCAGTGCTTGTCAGACTGTAGCATGCATCAGAACACCTGAGAGGGTTGTTAAAACACAGACTACTTGGCCTACCCCTGGGAGTACTACTGGCTTCTAGCTACCACTTCTTTGTATCACTAGCTGACATCTTGGATGTGGGCTCCATTAGGTTGAGCCCAGGTCATGTGTCCACACCCTAGGTGCCAAGAAGGGAGAAAGTCAGTGTGAACAGAACTTCCATAGGGAAGATGGGCCCATGGCCCCTCCACAGTGCACACAGCAGAAAATCTCCCCTAATCTCTCCCTAATCTCCCCTAATCGGGTCAGAGAATAACCCGAATAGTAAATTTCCACCAGCAGGTGGGATGGTGGAAGGCCAGGATAAAAAGATGACATGAGGATGCAGTGATAGAAAAATGCTGCCTGAAATGCCTCTTCACTTGATGATTCCACTCCCCTGACTGTGTTACAAAGATCTGCAGATGCATGCTTAGTTGTTATGAATCTCTTTGCCTGGAATGCCCTGTAATGTTCCCACATGGCCAAACCCTAGTCATTCTTCAAGGGGTGAGGCAAATGGGCCCCCCTCTGCAGAGTCTTCTTGTATCCCCAGACTCCTATTCTTGTTCTCAATATAAATAACAATTTCCTGTGCAGAGACAATGTTCAGTGCCCACCAAACTGCTCTCATTTGCATCCTAGTCCCAGACCAAGGATGCCTTTCCCAGCCCCCTTGCATCTTAGTGGGTACATGTTATAGGTCTAGCTCCATTTTCAGGTTTGGCCCCAAAAGGCAGGGCATGATTCTCTGCCTTCTCTTCCCTATATACCTGCATGAAAACAAGGACTAGACTATAAACATGATGGAAAGAGCCCAAGTCCCTGAATCACCAGCTGGAAGAGGAGAGACATGTCACCTATAATGGATATGGTGTCAGTAAGAAATTAATGTTTATTGTCTTAGTTCACTAGGATTTGGAAGTAGTTTGTTATAGCAGCTAGTAATAATTACTCTACTAATCCACTCTCACTCCTGTTTTTGCAGAGCACTCTGTTCCTGTCTGTGCTATACCACTTTCCATTTATATTAGAGTTAGTTGTCTAAGTGCCCATCTCCACATGAGATTATAGCTTTCTTCCCTTTATTCTTTTTTAAATCTCCAGCAAATAATAAAACCCTGGCATAAAATAGACAATCAATAAATGTCTGCAGAAGGAAGAGGAAGAAAGGGAAAAAAGGAAGCAAGTAGAGGAAGGAAAATCAGTTATAATATGGGATGATGTTCAGTACCTATAAGTGTGCTCTTTCGTGGTTTCATGGGGATTATTATGCAGCCAACACCTGCCCATTTGAATAGAGCTACACTTTACTGAGATTGAAGGGCAATAAAGTCAAGTGGAAGCACAAGAATTGGGTTGAGAGCTCAAATCCATTATTTAGTGGGTTTTTTGGGGGGGTGTGTTCTGATCACTCCAAGTGAATAATACCTGTTCCCCAATAATGCCAATAAGAGCCTGCATTTTGTGAGCTGTGTTAGGTGCTTTGTAAGCTTTATCCCAGTCCTCCTGACACTGCACAGCTTTGTAGTAAGAAGTGAAATAAAACTCTACTGCTCATTGAGCCTGTATTTGTCCCACCATGTTTATGGGCCAGGAAACATGCCAGGTTCTGGAGATGTAGGAATCAAAGACATACTCCCTGCTCTCCAGGTGCTGATAGTCTCTGAAGATAAGTAAAGAGAATAGAAGGAAATGCTTTAAGGCTGCAGAGCACCAAACAGATGTGAGGAGCCATTGGCCTCTGTTCAGTTTGGGCACCCAGGAGTCAGAAAGGACACAGGAGTCAGAAAGGCTTGAGTTTGAATTTTGGGATTAACTTTGACTTTCACAGTCAGGAGGTCATGTACCTCAGGAAGCCTTCACAGCACCTATCACATGAGAGGTCAGTGGCTCCTTCTCTTCCTGAGGTAGAAGAGGCACTGAACTAGAAGAGGCAGTGAACTACTGGAATGTTGGCAACACAAAGGCTCAGACATGTAATGGGCTGTGTGCATTTGCACCAAGCCCTCTGCTGTGTACATTACCTCTTGTAATCATCATTTATAAAAAATGATTACAGGTAAGAAAACAGGAGCTAAGTAATTTATTAGTTTGCCCAAGGTCACACACAGCCAAGAAGTGGAAGAGTCAGGATTGGAATTCTTGTCCCAAGAGCTCTTTCCCTTACATTATCCTGACTCCTGGAAGGGGTGGGAGCTTGGGAGGGCTGGCAGGGAAGTGGTGAGGATGCAACTTTAGCTCCAGGCTAACAAATTTCTCTTCTGCCCCACAGATACAGAATGGAAAAATACCAGCTAGTGAGGAGAATAAAAGCAACAGATTTATGAGTTATTGCCCTTTTTAAAAAATGTAAATACAAATATACACATGTGAGAAATTATAAAATGTGCATCTCATCTTTTTATGCTCTACTGTATTCTTATTTGCCCCTTGAACACTTCCACATGCTGTATTCACATTTCCATGTGAACTTGTCCTTCTAGTCAATAGAAGCGATTAAGAAGAAAATGTAATGTACTTGGCAGGATAGTACAGTTTGATAAAATATTTTGGTAATTTATACTCATATTCGTAAATGACATTTAAAAAATCACTGTGTCAGTTCATAAACTGATTATGTCATCAAAACATGGTAATTGTCTATTTAAATACTTTATTTAAATAATTTTCATATTTCAAGGATGTAGCAACATTAGGATAACATGCAGGATTTAGCAACAGATCCTTCTTTTACACATAACATTTGTTGGGTACAAAGAGTGGTATATCCCTCATCTGGTGTTATACTCAAACACTCCACTAAACTAACCCAGAAACAGAAAGAGGACATCTTGACCTTGAGAACCACAAAAATTATTTAAAAAAATAAAATAAGAAAATATTCTTGAAGGGTCTGGGACATATTTAACAAAAGTGTCTATACCTTCTGTAACACAAGTGGACTACATCTATACCAAATTCCCTGATAATGGAGTTCCTTGATAATGGCAGGCAATCATGTGTACATTGCTCATGGAAATTACTTGTGCATATACATGGTAGGATTTGCAAAACACTTGGGACAGCCAAGTAAACACAGACCCCTGCAGTAAACTTTAAAATATTTATATAGTAAATTGCACCAATTAAAATCTTTAATTTTTGATCTCCTAAAAGCACTCCCCACTCTCCTTCCCGTACAATCAAACAGTTCCTGGGAATAGATGACAATGTTTTATTTGTAGTGAAATTGCATAAGAGTTGCACTTGGCACTTTGCATCATGTTAAGAGTGAAAATAAGACATTGCGATTGAGCAGCATCCTCTTAGGTTGGAGACTGGGTAGACAAACCAGGTCTCTTCAGAATTGTCCATGCCATATTGGAATCATCTACAATGAAGCTAAAAATAGTGAGGAAGGTTCTCTGAAGTGAGATATTCTATGCCCAGTTTAAAACAGATTTCTTTCTGGTTCAGCTCAGATCTGTAGAACAAAACGACTTAGACAAGAGAGATGATACAGGTAAAAGTCCAAGGGTAATGAAGTAGCTCATGTTGAGTCTTCTCATATGAAATCGTCCTTTTTTTTTTAAGTTTATTTATTTATTTTGACAGAGAGAGAGAAAGTGGGAGAGGGGCAGAGAGAAGGGGACAAAAGGAATCTCAAGCAGGTTCTGTATGGCCAGCACAGAGCCCAATGCAGGGCTAGATCTCACCAACTGGATCATGATCTGAGCCAAAATCAAGAGTCGATTGCTTAACCTACTGAGCTACCCAGGTACCCAGATATTGTCCTCTTAAAAAGAACACCACAGGCCCAAGATGGAATCACATATGGCAAGTAAGTCACCAGACCAGGGCTTAATACCTAATATCTAATTGCAAGTTCAACATCCCCCAGAAATATAGTCTTAACTGGTCAGTTAGGAATTTTCTGAATGGCACCAAAGAGATAAACTCTCACATGAACCCTCTCCATGTGATGCACGCCCCACCCCCTCCACACACAGACAAAGGAAAATGTTATAATCTGTACGATAAGATGACCTGTCCTTCCCCCTAAGGCAAAATGACCTCTCCTTTCTTTTCCTTCACAAAACTTCCTGCCCTACCCTCCTTCCTATAAAACTCTTCCATTCTGTACAACTTTTTGGAGTTCCCCTCTACTTGTTAGATGGGATGCTACCTGATTCTTGAATCATTAATAAAGCCAACTAGATCTTCAGGTGAATTTTGTTTTTTCTTTGTTTTGTTTTGTTTGTTTTTTAACAGTCCTTACACATCCGGCACTGAACCATATTTATTTTCCTCCAATCTAGCATCCATCCCTATCACTCTCTTAATTTCCCCCAAGTCCATGGAAGTAAAAGAGGAATCTTGAAATTTCATTTTTTCAGATGCTAAATTCCTCATACTCTCAACTGTCCCATTGGAAAATTCATGAAAATATATTATCAGTATTCCCAGCTCAGTAGTTTACAGGAATGGGAAGGTAAACTTAGCACGGGGGTTGCTAAGGGAAGAGAACTTTAGGAAGCAAGCTACAGAGGTACTCTCCTACCAAAAGTGTGCCTCTGCTTCTTGCAAAAGCCAGCCCTCTACCTATGCTTAGCTTCTCAGCTCTGCTGTCCTGCATCACAATTGATTCCATCTTTACTGGAACTTTCTCATCTGCATGCAGCCAGGCTCTGGCTAGAATGTGTGTGAATGCATACACAAACACAATTATTTTGACTTGATTTACCCCTACAACTGCCATCATTTTTTGGTCCGCTTCCCTGCGACTTTTCTGAAATCAATATTGCCAGGATCACCATGCTTTCATCTTATCCAACCCCATGGATATTCCTCTTTTCTCAGTCTCCAGAACTTTGAGTATAGATGCATTCTGCCACAAAGTTGGTCACTCCCTCTTTAGAATACTTTCTTCCCTCTCATGTTTTGATATCAAGCTCTCTTGGTTTTCTCCCCATTTGACTGGCTGTTTTCTCTGTCTGCTTTGTTGGCTCCTCCTTCTTCCAATTTTGTTGCAAAGCCTGGGGGCTCACCCCTTGATCCTGCACTCCAACTATACCATCTCCTTATTTTGGAGATTTTATCCAGTTTCAAGATTTTAACAAATATAAGCTGATCTCTAACGAATTTATATCCCCAACACTCATCTTTTCACTGAGCTCCACAACCATAAATCCACTTAAAAACTCCTCTTGATTCTAAATCTTAAACTTAGTCTACCCAAGATGGTCCTCGTTCTTCCTCACCCCCAAACTACTTCTTCTCCAGTCTTTCCATGCTGGTAAAAAGAATCATGATCCATTAAGTGCTCAGGTTAAATTCCTGGAAGCCATCCTTGGTTCCTTCTATTCTCTCATTGCAAAGCCCAGCATCTTGTCCTACAGTTCTCCTCCACAATATCTACCTCCCCCTCTACATCCCTGTATATTCACCTCCACATCCAAGTTGCCACTGCTGTTTCACTAGCATGATCACAGGAACTTCCAAAGTGGTATTTTATTCGTGTCACCCTCCCACATGGAATTGTATGCAGAGCAGCCGGGACATTCAAGAAACATACATACCACCAAGGCATTCTCTTGCCTGAAATCTCTAATCCTTCCCACTGCACCCAGAGAAAGTGTGAAGGCTTCACCCTGGCCAGCAAGGCAGGGCACAAGCTGCTGCCTGTCTACCTACCTGACCTCTCCACTGCACCCTCTCTCCTCATTATGCTAGACCACAGTGACTTCCTTTGTCTTTCCCAAACATGCCAAGACTGCTGCAGCCACACAAGCTTCGTACTTGTTTTCTCTCTCATTAGAATTCTCCACTTCCTTCCAGGCTTTCTGCCTAGCTGGCTCCTTCCCAGTCTTCAAGGCTCTGCTCAACTGTGCCCAACTCAAGAGTCCATTCCTGACCATCCTGCTCCAGTTATTTTCCATCACGTCATCTGCTCCTTTTCTTCTCCTTTTCCTGTTCATCAAAAAATGCCCTTGTTTAATTGTGTTTATCATCTGCTTGCTTTCCCACTAAAATGTGAGCTTCTATGAGGGCAAAGACTGATTTGGTCACCTGTGTATCCTGACCACCTAAAATAACACTCAGCCCATAGTGAGCACCCAATGCACGTTAGGTAAATGAATAAATGAATTAACAAATAATGTGTGCTAGCTAAACTGATAGCAAGCATGCCTATTATTATCCAGACACGGACATTATTTTGAGGTCTGGCTAAGTAATCTTATATAAAAAAACAGTCAAGTACAGAGGACAGGGAATGTAGAATCTGAAATAATTTCATCTTTTCTCTGCCCTTTGAGACATTTTGTTGAACATCCTCTAGAAAATAACTTTAATCCATGACATGCCTTTTATTGTAACTCTAACATAGGGGTTATGTCTCTAAAAGGGATACTGGATATAAAGAAATTATGATTTATTTCTCTAGTTAGACCCAGATTATCACAGTATTAAGGTCCAAGTATCCCCTTGCCTAGATCAGTCTATAACTAGAGAAATGAGAATAGACTCCATTATTTCATATGAAGAATTTCACATCATATATGAATGGCTTTGCTATTTCATTCACCTCTGCCCAAGAAATTAGCCAAAAGGCCTCAATCACTTTTGCAGTGATGAGGAAACAGCATCGCATCTCACACCTTGCCCCTGCAACATGCACCCACTTAATACCAATCACTGTCAGAATCCATGCATTATACAGAGAGCTCTATATCCACACAGCCCCACGGACCCTCACATTTTATCTCCCTGCCATAGCTGTCTAACAGAACAAAAAATAATACACAGAATATTAAAAAAACATTAATAGCCAGAATACATTATTAATTCAATTAAAGTACGAGTCCAATAATGATTCTTTTTCATTGTGCTTATTAAAAGGAATAATTAATTGCTAAGAGGGTATTAAAAAAACACACATAAACTGCTGACTCTACTCCTCAGTGAAAATGCAGAGCTTCTGTTTCTGCAGAAATAATAAAGGATACATGTTGGGTACAGTTATAGACAGGGAGGAATATTCCTTCTTGCTTCTTTATAGTTTCATACTTAAAAACCAAAGAGTTAAAAGAGTAGGTATGCTGGACATTTTCCTATGGACTTTGTATAAGAATTTCCTTTGGGGCTGAATAAGCAACTTGGTTCCTTTCCTTAGCAGTCATATTTTCTTGGGCATATTAGTTAATTTTTCTGGGCCTCATTTTCCTTACCTATGAAGTGAGAATAATAGTAGAATCTATCTCAAGGTTGTTATGAGATAGATATAAATGCTTGGAACATTATCTGGTAATTATAATAAGTGACTGATGAATATTGGTATGAGAGCCCTATAAGATCCACCTACTCCTCAGTATGATATATTGGTATATAATAGGTAGGATCTTTTTTTTCCAGAGCAAAGGCTGATTTTGAGAACCAGTTCCCTTTGACCAATAGATTGATCACCATCATTTAACTATCCAACACTTGCTAAAAAGACACCTAAGAAAACAGTACTTTCTTAAAATACACTCAAAACCTTAGATAAGAAACATGCATTTTCCAGAGATACTGCAGTTTTCTGGCATTATATAGTGGAATGCAATGTATCATATAAATGAATGTCAAGATAAACTGACATTTAATTCTATATGAGCCAAAATTATCATCTTAATTTTAACCAACTTTGATGACAAATTGCTCAAAATATATGTCTCACTTCAATGCCTTAGGAGACTGAGTATGCTGAATGTAATTTAATATATTTTAAAATGTTGATGCCTCAGATTCATCATCCTGAACACCAATTTTTATATTGACACTCTTAGGAGTTAATGAGATATTTAAGAATCTCCTCTCTCTATATGCATATATAGCTATGATTTCCTTGATTCCTCTCTTTTTATCACTCCTAGTTATTGCAATACTTGAGCAAAATTACAATACTGGTACTTTAATGCTGATTTTGCATAAGAACAAAATATCAGTATTAATGATAGTGAGTGCCAGTATTTTATTAAAGAATGAGATATGTCACTGTCTTCATCTGCATAGTCTTTTTTCCTTGTTCTGCATGAAACAGGGCTTGAATCTAGGACTGAGAATCCTCTATTATGTTGGACTAAAACTCTACAAGTAAGAAGAGTAGAGAACGAGGCCCTAATTAAAATATTCTCCTATGGAAGATGAAACCAGGTCCACAGAAAATGTATCTGGCCCTGCGAGTAAATGATAGGGTTGCAGAGGGAATTTGGTGAATTAAGCCAGGGAATCTTCTACTGTCTACTTTCCTCTCCTCACTAAATCCCCTATCATATCCTCCTCCTTCTGTTTAATTATTTAATACTGACCTCAATCTCATAAGTAAAGCAGGTAAAGACAGTATAAATAAAGAAAATAGGCACCCCTGAATGGGTTTTAAGTATGAGAGGTAGGGAGTGATAACTTTCCATATCAGAATAGCTATGTTTGATTCAAAGTAGTAATGTGACAAAGAATTCTCTGGGTGCTTTTGTCAAGACGTAAATAATTTATTATGCATCTAAATTCCTCAATAATGATAATCCAATAAAACCATCAGTATCATTTTATTTTACAATAATACAGACCACAAGGATTGCTATCACTAAACACCCTTATATTAATTGGCTTTGTCAGCTTAGTCTGGTTAGCCAGCAAATATATCTGTCAGCATCTCTCAATCTTTGCCTCTGCCATTGTCAAATTCACTGCCATCCCTCACCTGTATTCTGCACAATCTCTATAGGTATCACACTTTACACCTCTCAGACTTGTAACCATTCCCCAAATAGCCACCCAGCACCATTTTCTTGTAACCCAGGAACTCAGGCCCTGACACTCCTGTCTTTAAATGCTCTGATGGCTTCCTCTCTTATAATGAAATGAGACCCAAATCCATTCATTACCTGGCTTTCAGAGTTCTGCCCATCTTACCCCTCCCACCTCTTCCTGCATCTCTCTCCCCATTGTCTGCTCTGCTTCTACACAATGGTCCCTTTTCTCTTCCACCAACACAGAAAACTTGTTCCCCTTGTCTGGAGAGCTCTACTCTCACATCCTTCTCTCCAGTTAGATCTTAGCTCAAATGTCACTTCCTCTCAGAGAGACTGTCACTAAACCACCAATCTACAGAAGCCACCCAGGTGGCCTAGATCACAGCACTTGGTCCTATTTGATATATTTGTGTAAGTCTGTTTGTTCACTATATCTTCTCAAGGGAATATAAGTTCCAAGAGCACATTACATCTCTCTTATTCACAGAACCCATGGCACATCATATACACATAATAAATATTTCAATTAGAGAATGAATATTTACTCTATGCCAGGTACCACTAAATACTTAATATGGACTGTTTTATTGAATCCTCAAAACATCCCTACAAATCAGTTTCTATTAATTGCTATTCTTAGTTTATCAGTGAGGTTAAGTACATTTCTGAGCTGACACATTATGCTAGGATATCCTCCAGGGAATAGTGTTCTTGAAGGGCTGCCATAATAACTATAAAAAGCCTTCTTATTCATTGAAAAAATATCAAAGCTGCTTCCTCAGTTTCAGTGTGGGGTTTATTTGATTGAGTCCTAACTTCTTTAAAACTGGAAATCCTAGGGGCGCCTGGGTGGTGCAGTCGGTTAAGCATTCGACTTCAGCCAGGTCACGATCTCGCGGTCCGTGAGTTCGAGCCCCGCGTCGGGCTCTGGGCTGATGGCTCAGAGCCTGGAGCCTGTTTCCAATTCTGTGTCTCCCTCTCTCTCTGCCCCTCCCCCGTTCATGCTCTGTCTCTCTCTGTCCCAAAAATAAATAAATGTTAAAAAAAAAATTTAAATAAATAAATAAATAAATAAATAAATAAATAACAAAAAAAAAAAAAACTGGAAATCCTATACCCAGCCCACGGGGTAACTACAAATGGGGAAATGCAGTGCAGCTGCCAAAAGCACAGACCCTGTGATTAGTTGCCTAGGATCAAAACCCCATCCAGCCACACTTTAAGCGTAAAGCCTTGAGCATGTTCCTCAAAGCCTCTGTACTCCTGGCCCTCATTTGCAAAACAGGGATGATTGCAGATCTCTAAAAACTAAGTGAGATACTATGTAAAGCATGCGGAAAAGGAACGTAGCCAACAGAAAGAGTTCAGTAAAGGTTTGTTAGAATTTTTATTCTTACTAAATATATCCTGAGTACTTAATTACCTAGTACACCCTTCTCTCCATGGAGCTATATTATATATATTACAATAACCCAAATTTATTGCCCCTGGGACTGTTATATTAAGAAATATTCTTCCTCTTGCTCTGTTTTTGCTTGGGTATAGGTTAAGAATACTTGAGAAAGAGCCTCGTAGGGAAACAGGGTACATGGAAGCACTAACTTAATAAAACTCAGTGATTAAGCCTGGGAGAGTCAAAGAGCAGTCCAGAGTCATTTGTCTTCAGCAATGGAGGAAACTAAAGAGGGAGCAGAATCTGGCTATGTCCTAACATCAAATAATCATCTAGTGGCTGGACTGGAAAACAGCAAGTTCAGTATCTCTCTGACCTGGATAATTGAATTTCTTACATAAGGAAAAGCAAATTCACTGGGGGTATGGAATTCCTAACCTAAACAACTGTCCCGGGGTGGAACTTGGGCAACAGGACAGGCAAGAAAACGAAGTGACTCACAAATTGGCCACATGTAAGGGGAGCGCTGAGCCGGCAGCAGTCAAGCTGGTCTGGAAGAGCAGGGCCTTCCCAGGACTTGGGGCCACACCTGCTTCTGCCTTTGGTCTCCATGCCTTTCCAGTGACAGTCCTGGGCCCAGGAGCCAACTGGCAGTGCTGGCCACACTTGCAGGAGAAACAGTGCACCACTGCCAGCTTTCAGTGACAAAAGGAGTGTTTATAGCAGGCGCGCTGACAGCTGTCCGAGAGCCACATTTATTTACAAAATGTTAGTTAAATTACTGACAGTTGGCGCTGTGGAGGAAAAGCTGAGAGAAAAGCTGACATTTCTTGATCTAGCGGGTGCTCACAGCACGGGTGCTGCTCCCCTATTTATTAATTCCATTATTTGCTTGTTAGTTGATCTATTTATGACTTCTGGCTTATTCACCGGCCATTGCTTTTAAGAGGCTTTGAGTGTCTGGGCAGTTAAACTGCTCCATGCAATTTGGTTCCAAAGGCCTCAGGGCTGAAAGTTGCCTCAGGATTGGCTGTTGCAGCCAGCCTCCATTCTCTACTCCTCCCATACTGGCTGCTCAGCAGTCTTCCAGAAACCTCCTGAGGGCAGGGTGTAAATCCTGACCTGTTCTTTGCCTCGCCCACTGGTGATAAGGGCGTGCTCATTAAGTTATGAATAATCACCATAATCAGAACCATCTCCTTTTTCCTCTTCTGTTGATCAGAGACAGGTTTTCTGTGATGAAGCTGGACAAAGTGTTTCCATTTTTTATTCTTTCTGACAGGGGCAATTAAGATAGAGGAAAAAGAATTTGGATGATAAATGAAGATCAACATCCTGGCTGTAAAGAGTTTTAGACACTAAAGCGTATTTCCTACGCAGCTTGTTTGTACAATCTCTTTACCCTGATGTAGAACAAAAAGCATACATTGCCTTAAACCACTGTATTTTTTGCCTTAAACCATTGCTTTTTTTTTTCTAACGTGTTTGTTCTCCTGTCAAAAGACTGTATGTTTCTGTAGAAAATCTAAAATACATAGGTAAGTGAAGAGTAATTAACTAGGCCTTGTCTAGATATCTTATTTGAAATAGTGGCCTTCATCCTCTTATCTCCCACACTTGTCACTCATTCTTTTTCATAGCATGTATTACCAGTTCCTATATGCCATATTTTGTATGTATTTTGTTCACGGTCTGTCTCATTCTGCTGGAAGGGAAGTTCCACGAGGCCAGGCACAACCCCTGGGGAGGAACCAGTCATGAGGCCCAGAGCTCTGCTGCCCTGTCGTCAGAAATGGGCCAACTTTGGTTAGTGGCCTCGTGCTGCTCTAGGCCAGTGTCATATTCAGGCCTTGCCAGCCCAATCACCCCCAGCCCTCACAGACTTAGCCCCTTCTTGCCTTCTTCCCCATACCCCACAGTGTCCATTCTGTGCTTCTCCAACCCACAAGCCCGTTTCCCAGATTACAAGTGGGATCCCAGACAGGCAAGTGCCATAGATTCCAATCTTTATGAGGTGCTGGTTCTGAAGCTTTCTCTACCTGGCCAGACTGGAGGCTGGCCAAGGACAGGAGCTATGCTTTCTATATCCCAGTAGCCCACACAGTGTGTAGTACAATGCCTTACACATGGGAGCATGTGTGCAGGAAGCCCCAAGACTTATCATAGCAGTATGGGTTTAAACGGTAACCTATTTTCACTTTATTAGGTTTTATAACATTGACTTCTTCCTGATTTCATAAAAATAAAAACTAGTTTTTAAAAATTTAATAATTATAGAAAACACAAGAAGAAAATCAAAGTCACTCATAATTCCACTACTCGGAAACTTTATGAGCATTACTATGTTGATATTTGAGCCTTTCAGTGTATATTTTTAGCAGGTGTTTGTGTGCATACATACACATTCACAGGGCACTGAACCATTTTTGAATGATGAGCTGTAGATTATTTAATTATCTGAAATGACTTAGAGTTCTTCCCTTATCCATATTCAGTAAGATATTAATTTCAAATTATTAGAAAATACATAATGTTAAATGAACATTTACAGTATAATAAATAAAATGTTTTTTTTAATATAAAGAAATAAGCAAACATAGACAATGCGTTATTTAAGAATATCTATACATTTGGTAAAGCCTTAAAGAAAAACAGGAAAGAATAAAAATGTTCAGGGTAGTGGCCAGCCCCTCAGAGGAGACAGGTATAAAAAAAGGAGGCAACATATGAGATTTCACAACTAATGGAAGGTTCTACTTCTTAGAGTATGTGCAAGGCATGCAGGTGATCAATCTGTTATGTTTTTATACATAGATATATACATATTGAGATATAAAATATTTCATAATAAAAGGAAAGTAATACATATTTTGTTCCCAGTATACAGGAAATATTGTGCTACTGAAATAAACATTTTATCAGCATTTACTGAGCGGCTAGTATGAGCCAGGTCTATACTCCCAGAGGAAAGAAGACCAATCAAAGGCAACCAGTAACACATGATCTTCACCACTGCCCAAGTGCATGGACCATAACCTCATCACTACTTGTCCCAACCATTCCCAATTTCTATTAGGAAAGAACTTGGGGACAAAAACAGTTCACAGAAAAATTCAAAATGTATTTTCAACAGGAGCTATGTGTAAATATTTCCTTAAAAATGGGAGTATGTTTAATTAATATTTTATCTGCAACTCCGCAGTAATTACTGACCCAAAATGCCATAGGCATACACTGTAGGGTTAAACAATATAGCACTAAGGTAATCATAACAAAGCCAAATGAACAGTAATTATTTACTTTTTTTTTAAGTAATGAAACAATTTTTTAATTAAATAAAATAAGAGAAATAGTTTATGAGTCTCTGCTGAAGCTTTTATTATAGATCATTTTTTTCAGGGCATTTTATTGATTTCAACCAACATAAGACCAGGAGTAACAAGGGCCTGGCAGTGTGGCTGAGCCTTCAGTCATAAATGAAAATGGAAGTCTAGGGATGGTAGACTGTTTATTCATCCAAGGAAGTCAAGGCATTTGTACTCCTGGGTAATTTCATGATCCATTAAGGAATTTCCAAATCCTCACAATGTAACAGTTGGAAGTGGCTTCATTCTTGGTGAACCAGTGTGAGCCTAACCAAAGACATACAGAAAAAGAGCTTTTCCATAATTATGGTAAGTGCTGATTAGATGGGGTGGTTCAGGTCACTGTGGGAGCTCAGAGGAGGTTCATTTAGTAGGATTTGGCTCTGTCCAATCAGTGATACACAGATACAAATCAAACATGGTCTTTGCTTTCAAGAAACTTAAAATTAAACAAGGGTAGGGCATGAAAATAATAGCAAAGTGCAGAAAAATGAAAAAATAAAACATAGCACCCAAAAATGATCAAACTGTTCTAGTAGCTTCCATAGCTCTAAGAATAAAATCCAAAGGGGTCACTATGGTCACTGCAGCCAAGTGGCCTGGCCTTGGCTCTGCCCTCCTCTCCACAGTCTGGGCAAGCCAAGATGTTTCCACCTCTGCACCTCTGTATTTGCCGTGTTTCTCCCTGCTACATCTTTCCCCAAATGTGCACACACACTGACTCCCTCACTTCATCAGATTTCACTCAAAAGCCCCACCTTTGAAAGACCTCCCCCAACCAGTGTGGGGAGTGTCTAAAATTAGCACCTATTTTATTCCAGGTGCCTGGGTGGCTAGTTGGTTAAGCGTTCGGCTCAGGTCATGATCTCAATTCATGAGTTTGAGCCCTGCATGGGGCTCTGTGCTGACAGTGTGCAGCCTGCTTGGGATTCTCTCTGCCCCCCTCTCTCTCAAAATAAATAAAAATAAATTTTAAAAAAACCTTAAAATTAGTAGGTGCTAATGTCTCCCTTCCCTTACCTGCTTGCTTTCTTCTAGGGAGTGTGCATCACTATCTGACACTGTTATCAGGTGTTGAATAATTATTTTTTTGAGCAAACGACGCATGGTCATAAACAAACTATGAGAATCTGGGTGAATAAGAGGTTTGTTCCAATTGAAGATCAAGGGTGAGATTATGCTGTTTTCAGTCTTTCTACCAGACTTGGGCCTGGGAGAGAGGGGAGAAACAAGGAATAGGGGAGAAGGGTGTGGAAAAACCAACCAGGCTAAGTAAGCCACAGAGAATATATGCTGGAGCACCTTAAGGGTACCTTTGTAGTAGGACAAAACACAGACGAGAGTAACAGGAGAGGTCTGTGTCTGGAAATCCGGGCAAGAGTCACAACATGGATGTGACGGCCTGTCTTCCATCAATCTTCCATCCATTATAAATAGTTTTAACCTTTTTTTTTTCTTATTGCTAATTTAATGTACTATGAAAGAATATAGCATGTTTAATGCTTAATATACACCAAGCACAATAGCTGAGATTTTACAAGTTATCTTACACAATTATCATAAATAACTATGATGATGAATGAGATGACCCACACAAAGGTTTGTATTAAACACTGCTAATGATGCTATGCTTTGTTGTTTCTTCCAACAACTCTGTCAGGTAGGTATTAAGGTGTTATTTAGCCCCATTTCACAGATAAGAAAATAAAGTCTCAGAGAGGTTAATAATTTAACAAATGAGGTTCTAACTCCAGAGTCTCTTTATTCCCACTACAGAATAATTCTCAATTAGCATGTTTTATGTAGACCAACAAGAGTTGAGTGTGTATATATATATATATATATATATATATATATAATATCAAATATTAAATATATTAAATATATATAAAATATATATTATATTTAAACAAGCTATAAAGAACATTTAGAAGCTAGGCATCTGCCTGTGGGAAGCTGACAATGTGTCAACCCACCCCCGAGGTTTCCTTTAAATTCCCATAATTTCATGTCTCTGTTACAGCTTCAAAAATGCAGTCCTTCTCTGGTTAAACTTCCACACTCTCAAACATCTCACCTCTCATTTCCCCTTTTAGTTCGTAGAGAAAACCTTGTTGTGAATGGAATTTTGAAGGCCTGCTGGAAATTAAGGCTTGAAGGGCTAATATAAACCAGAGTGGGTGATAACCAAGAGCCAGTGCTCATTCAGCAGGAAGGTCACCAGCTCTAGCACAGTTTCAGTGAAAACAGAAGGCAGCAGGGAAATCATTTGCTCTGGATAAAAATTCGAATATAGCCTCTCATCTAGGCTAACTCTCCAAGTCTTCCACTCAGTACACGCTCAAAGTCAGGCTTGTCTCTCCCAGAGACTGGAAAGGGCCTGGGGAAGGGGCAGGACTGAGTCTCTGATGACTCCCACCACCTGCTCTGAGCTGCCCAGCATCCTGGTGGGATCCTGGGAACCCGGCACCAATTACTAATGATACATTAATGGTAACAAGCAAAGCAACTATTTTTTCAATACCAAAGATAACCCTAAGGGTAGGGAAATGTCAAACTGAATGCTTAATAAAGTTGGTGCAAAATGCTCTCGGGGTGCAACGCTAAATTTTCAGGCAGAAATGGAGATGATCCAAGGACTGAAAAAAAAAATGTAAAAACCTCACCTTCTTAGCATACACAGTGTGTAGGTTTGATTACTGAATAGAGATATGAAATATGCGCTAAATAATTCTTCTGAACAGCTCATTAGGTCTAATCCATCTCTGATTTCTATGAGTCCATTAATTCCAAATATGTGTCTGCTTATACATACACACACATCCGCACAGGATCATAAAATGCCGGCTTAATTTCACAATGTAATATCCTGGAAATGGCAACAGGTAAAACGTCAAATTGGATATTATGCAGATTTTCAATGTTTATAATTTTCAGATGTGATAAATGGCAATGACAAAGCATAATGGACCAAAGAAGGATGACATTTCAGTTAGAAAACACTAGACCCATATGGCTAGATGTGTTTGGGGTGGGCGAGGCACCAAATATTGGCTGACACAGAACCACAGAGCTGTAACAACCCAGACAGTATCCACATGGAAACTATACACAGCAAAGAAAATCAACACAGGTGTTGTCTTTGTTTATGTGGGATTTGTATTTATTTCTAATCTCCTAAAATCTGTGCTGCTATCAACATTTGCTCCTTAATTTGGATGTTATACTACAGCTTGCAGACACTCAAGGCCCCAAATGTTTTTTTCTTTTGTTTTGTTTTGTTTTTGTTTTTTTTTTGTGGGATTTTTTGTTTGTTTTTTTGGTTTTTGGTTTTTGGGTTTTTTGTTACTCATTACACCATCTTCAGTTTTGAGACTGCCTCCTTTTAGTACTGCTCATTTTTCAACTGGTCATGAAACTTGATGATTTCTCTGCCCAGAATGTTTTTCCTGCTGATTCCTACAGGGATCATACCATGCTCCTGACCACCCTGCAAACACCACTCTCCCTGCACCCCAAGGTACTGTCCATTACCCATATTTTAAATTCTGGCATAGTGCTTTCCAATACACAAAGTACTGTTTGTCTACTTACTTATTTAGTAAAAACTGGACCTGCCAAGTACAGTTACACAAGCTGTGTGCTACTCAAGAATGCTGGATGGAGGGAGTTAAAATTTCACATCTCTGTCTATCCCACCAAGAGGCCTAGGGACTGAGTTGTCAGACTGGAGGAAGGGCACCTATTTCTAACTAGTCTGTTTAAGTTGTATGCTGGAAGAGGACACTCTTTTTTACATTTCATACAAGCTGCAGCCCCAGTCTCCCTTCACTTAAAATCATTCTGTGAAAAAGAAACTCAGTACCTAGTACAACACCTGGCACATAATAGGAGCTTAATGCATTGTTGGCGAATAAGCGGATGAACTTCCTTATGTCACTTCAACACTACTTCCTCTGTATCTTGTACATGCCAGGCGTTGTACTAGGTACTGAGGAAGTAGTGTTGAAGTGACATAAGGAAGTTCATCCGCTTATTCGCCAACAATGCATTAAGCTCCTATTATGTGCCAGGTGTTGTGAGTCATTTGGAGACAGCAATGAACATAAGACAAGACTCCTGACCCCTGAAATGCAAAATCTTGTAATAGAGCCACCTTAAATCTCTAGGTGTCTTCATTGCCTCTGTTCCTTGCAGATCTCCTACCACAACTGCCCTCCTCCTTCCCTTTCTGACCTCTTTTCCCCCCTTACTCAAATGCACAAGTGACTACCCCACCACCTGGTCACACTTCTAAATGGTAACCTCTGACAGTGGTTTTCTCTCTTCTTCAACATTTTTAAGAAAAAGCTTACGAATCATCCCATCTGTCTCTTTACTGTGTGTCAATTAAAACACTGAGTGTTGGAATATCTCTAGCACAAAAGGTTACACTAAGTAAGAAACCTCCAGCCATTAATGAGCAATTTGTCATCTAAGAAGTATTTTCACTAATTACGGTATGTCTCCAGTCGTATCCATTATGGACACGTGCTAATTTACTTCAAGGTAAAACTTTTCTTTGTCACTGGTTTTCACATATTCTGTAAAGCAGACATTTTACTTGCTTCAGAGATGTAAAGAGTCAAGCAAATGAAAATCAAACATTTGAGGCTTCAGTTTGAAAAGGCCATGGTTCCCACTTTCAGCCACATATAAAAATCACCAGAAAGCTTGCCAAGAAATTTTAATAAGTGCTTAAGTGTGGACTTTTTTAAGAACTCTGTATATCTCTATGCAACTGATATCAGAAAATATGAATTATAATAGTTTTGTGGAATAATATCGTGTAATGCTAGGTACTATAACAAATGAACTCAAAAATCCCAGAAGCCTACCACAATGGAAGCGTAATTTTCCTTCATGCGATAATCTAACAAGTGAGGTTCTGGGTCAGCTGGTGGGGTGGGCGTGGAAGCCCTGCTCTGTGGAGACATTCAATGACTTGGCTGATAATGAAGCATCTGCCCAATAGGACATGGGTTTCCAAGGTAATTTTGGACATCAACATCCAGATGGCGTAAAGAGAAACAGCATGAAGTATTTCATATGGGAGATTTTTATGGGCCAATCCGCACATAACTTTGCTCACATTCCTCTGGGTAGAACTCAGTCACGTGGCCACACCTGAATTCAAAAGAGCCTGGGAAATGAGAGTCAAGCTTTGTGTCCAGGGAAGAAGATTAACAACCTATATATTTTTGAACAGCTAACAATCTCTTCCCCAAATGTAAAGAACTGAACAGAGCAGTAGGGTCAGGCCCTGCCTTCTCATTTCAGATGCAGGGAAACTGGGAAACAGGGAAACACTAATTTTCTTAGCAGCATCCCATGGTGAGTTGTGACAGAGCTAGGCTTGAGACTCGGGTCACTCCAGCCCACAACCACTATTCACCTTCCAAAAACAATGACCTTTGCTGAAATTCTTCAAAATCAGCCCACCACAGAGGTGCAGGACTTGCAGGAACATCAGCCTCCACTGGGGCACCTGGGGTCACTCGATTCAAAGGAATACTATTTGCCCATAGCAGATGCATTTCATGCTCTGTCCTTCCCCCTCCATATGAAGCTAACACTTACTGAGTGCCAGGCATTGTTCTTAAATACTCCCTATTTCCCTCCTGGTTCACTTCTATTATCAAACAACCACAAAACTGAGGCCCAGTGAGGTTAATCAATGTGCCAAAGGTCACACAACAGGGAGGTAGCAAAGCCAAGATTTGAACCCAGGGAGGTGCCTGGCTCCAGACCCTCTACTCAATCATCATGCTCGGTAGCCTTAAGGTAGAATTCCCTTAATAAATAGTTTTAAAAGAAACATAGGGGACATAATATACATGGAATAATATGTTAGAAGTGAGGCGCATAGCCTGATTTCTAAGTGCTATTTCCTCCCCCCTCCCCCGCCCCGCCACGGTGATCAGACTTGAACCAGAAACTAGTCCTTATTTTCAAGTGTTTATTAGATTTTCTATAAAACCTCCTGTGAAAGTGGAAATTTAAAGGTCCTTTAGCCTCTGCCCATGTAGATTTTATGAAGTGTGTCACAATACCCTGACACACTTCCCCATCAACTTCCCATCCCACTCAATGCCCTGGAAGACAAAACCAAGGCTAGATCACACCCACTCCTTTTGAGCTCTGTTTAGGAACACCCAAACTTCTGCCAATTCAGATATATATGTAAGTCCCCTCTTTCTGATAAAAGATAAATAATTTTCACTGTTAGCAGCTTACTATTATTTCTAATAAAGTTTTCATTCACTCCACAACTATTTCTTAATATATGCCATGTTCCAGACCATAATTTAGCCACTATAAATGAGAGCAATAAAGTCAGTCGCCTTAGGGACCCTAGTTTTAGTGGAAGAGGTCATAAATAAATAATAGATGAATAAATAACAGAATTTTCTGAGTGTTAAGGGTGATAAAGAAAATTAAACCTAGGTAGGGAAACACAGGAGAGTGGGGGCCGGAGTATGGTTATCTCAAACAGCAAGGTCTGGAAAGTCTTCTTTGAGGATGGGGTATTTGAGCAGACACACGAATGTCATGAATATCCAGCCATACAACATTGTGGTGGGTCCTGGCAGAAGAAAGAGCATTTCCACAGGCAAGAATGGACCTGGTGGGTTCAAGGAACAACAGAGAAGTTCAGTGAACTGCATCCTTGTGAGTGGAGCAGAGGTGATAGAGGGAAATTCTGAGGGGTAGGCAGGCAACAGGTAATGAAGAGTTGTTTCTTTTTTAAGTTTATTTATTTACTTTTGAGAGACACAGAGCATGCAAGAAGGGAGAGTGGCACAGAGAGGGGAGACAGAGAATCCCAAGCAGTTTCTGCATTGTCAGTGCAGAGGCCAACGTGGAGCTCACACTCACAGACAGTGAGATCATGACCCGAGGTGAAATCAAGAGTCTGACACTTAACCAAGTAAGCTACCTAGGCACTGGCAATGAAACATTTTTTTATATCATTGAAGTGTTTGTATTTCAACCTAAATATTACTGGAAGCCACCACGGGGTTTTGAACAGAGAGTGGTATGATTTGAACAATGTTCTTAAACTTGAGCCATGAGGTAGAGAATGGTCTCTGGTAGAGCAGAAGGGGTGCAGGAAGACCAGATGAGATGCTACTGGAATAATCCAGGTGAGAGTTGGTGGTGGTTTTGACTAAAAAGATAGTGTTAGAGATGGTTAAAGTGGTCTGATTCAAGATATATCTTAAAAGTAAAGACAAATAGGATGTATTGATAGATTAGATGAAGCATAAGAGAGAAAGAAAAAATAATACATATTTATTGGGTCTTGGGCCTGAGTGGTTGAATGAATGGTGGCTTCCATTCCTAAGATCAGGGCTTGGGGCAGACAGGGATGGAAGATCAAGTTGGTGGCTGGAGGTGGGTTAAATGCGGCTGGCATCAAGAGCTCTGGCTGGAGGCATGAGTTTGAAATATCTGAGCCATAAAAGTGGACCTGTGGATTAACACTAGGATATATGTCTGGAACTCCTGCAGGAGAGACTGACTGGTCAGGGAAGAGCAGAAGGCTGCAGCAAGAATGGTAATGCAACCTCACAGCCCACATGCTGACATGATTAGGGATTCTGAGAAAGCCAGAAAGAGAATGCACAGAAGTCACAATGAGTAGCAAGGAGGATATCTATCCAACTTTTAGGGCTCATAGTAAGCAGTACATAGGAAAAAAAAAAAAACAGTCTCTTTTGACATGACTCTAGGAATGGAAACAACTCAGGAAAAAGAGAAAATTCAGGGAAAAGACTGGAAACATAGGGATTCTGCTGGTGATGGATCATGAAGCTGTAAGATAGTAAATAGGAAGGTTTGGAGGATTAGAGGGAAGTCTGCAGTTGGTTCAGATCATTGGAAGTTCAAGACCATATGGTAATAATAAAAATCTAGACGATGATACATGACCTAGGTGGAGGAGTGGGCTTTGACTTCTGAGGTGACTGAGATAACTGAGGAGTGGGAACTACAGGTCTTGTCCTGATGGTCTCTTAGGAAAAAAAGAGGGTAATGAGCTCTGAGTACAGTTATACTCCAGATCAGCTTCCTAGATATTTGTAATGGAGAGCCTGGGGGGTCATGACTAGGATAGGAACTGCCATGCCAAGAACATTCAGGGCTCTGACTGCTCCTCTATGGACTGCAGTGGCTTGTGTCACAGTGTGTGATGGGGTGGTCTAACCTAGCTTTTCAGTGGTCCTTTATATGGTGGTGATTATTTAAGAGAACTCTTCCTTTGTAATTTCTTTCTCCTAGTGTATTCATTTCCTGGGGCTCTTATAACAAAGCATTACAAACTGGATGTCTTAAAACAAAAGAAATTTATTGTCTCACAGTTCAAGGGACCTGAAGTATGAAATTAAGGTGATGGCAGGGACATGCTCCCTATGAAACCTGTAGGATAGAATCCTTCCTTGTCTTTTCCTTCTGGTGGTTCTTTGGCGATCTCTGGCATTTCTTGACTTGCAGCTGTATGATTCCAACCTTTGCCTTCATCATCACATGGCATTCTCCCAGTGTGTCCTCTGTGTTTCCCTATGTTCATCTTCTCATGAAGACACCAGCTGTCTTAGATTAGGGGCTCACCTATTCCAGCATGATCCCATCTTAAGTTCATTGATTACATCTACAATGGCCTTATTTCCAAGTAAGGTCACTTTATGAGGTACTGGATGTCAGGACTTCAACATATCTTTTGTTTTCTTTTTTTTTTTTTTCTTTATTCTTTTGGTAGGGAGCACGATTCAACCCACACCACAGTATTACCCTTTCCAGTTTTTATGTATAATAACTGTACCAAATTAAAGAGAATTTGCATGTATTCTCTATCTTATTTTCTTCCTCATTGCTTCTGACTGTTTAGAATTATTATGGATTGAGCTTTCCTGACAAGTAAATTTGTCCAAAGATGCTTACTCTGAGTGTGAGTGCACTTTTCCACTCATCCTCTCCATTAGAGCCCGTTTGAAAGCCAGAGAAGACCAAGAAATTATTTTTACACAAACATATCTTCCTTTGCCAACATGTGGCCAACAAAGCTTTATCTGACTGTTGATTTCAGTTTTGTCACTTTCCATCAGTCTAATGGTTGATGCTTTTTTCATTAAAAATTCTATTATTTAAAAAAATCCATCAGCAAGATTGTAAGATTAATTCATATGTTCATTTTATAAGACAAATCTAAATCCCAAAAGCTTTCTAAGCCAAAGCATCTCACACTGAGAAGAGGGCAAGTTGGCCAAATATGCCCAAATAAGCCCAAAAAAACAAGCCACGTGATCAATGAGATTTGAGAAAGCCAGATGCAGAAAGGGTAAGACTTCTATCTATAACTTCAATTAATTTTAGCTCCATGGCATACGTTTCAAGTGAAAAGGACTGTTTTTGTGGTTCCATTGGTGATTTCTGCAGTCAATTTCTAATGCCAGGTGCAAGGGTCTTGCCCCAGACTTGGACAGAAGAAAAATTACCAAATGCAGAAAGACTTCCTTCTCAATTTTCCCTATTACTGTGCAAGTCCTGAGCTGGCCTCTGACTGCATAGGAGATGTGAATGAATGGAAAAATTACAATCAGAGAACATTAAAGCTAGAAGGGCTTAACCCCCTCCCCACCCTGGCCCAAGCCAGGGCATCCCTACCTCTATTTGTCTGTTGACTCCAGTGGAATTATCACAGAAAAATCAGTCACCCAAGGAAAAAAGTCTACCAATCCTAAATCTGCACATGAACTCCTGACCCCACTATTTGTTTCAGAGAACCTGCCTCTACAGAGCTTTCTGTATGGCTTTTTTCTGGTAGGAAATTCATCTTCAGAGCCATGAACTGTCACAACTTGCTATGCAACAATCTTGTTATGAAAAATAAAGAAATACCTTTCTTCTCACTCCCTGTCAGAAATAAAACAGTGCAAGAAATTATTTGAACTGAAGAAGAGTCCTAGGATCTAAACAAATGTGTAGAGAAAACACCAAAGTATAATTACGTGTGGGTGGAGAGGCATTCCTATCATTCTAGACATTCCAGAAGCATTACATGGTGTATCAATCAAAGGGTAGCTATGGTTGTTTAAACTGCCATAGTTTATAATGAAAATTGCCAATGTGTCAATATTATATATATATGTGTGTGTGTGTGTGTGTGTGTGTGTGTGTGTGTGTGTGTGTGAATTTATATATATATACATATGGAGAGAAAGAGAGTAATAATTATACACTAAACTTTGTGTGTATTTCCTTTTTAACCAAAAATAACCCTTTGAGGTAGGCAATAACTGTCCTCTTTATACTGACAGATTAAAAGCTTTTGCCTGACAGCTCACAGACACAGTGCTTGAGTCAGGGTGAGCAGAATCCTATCTCCTAATCCATTTTCTTTCTAGCATACCACTTCCACTAGAATATGAGTTAGTATGGTCTTGTTTGTTGGAGACCTTTGCCGCTATCAATTGTGCTCCCATAAAACATTCTTATTTTCTCCTCCTCATCATTGCTCACATGCAATTTGGAAATTGTGCCCTAAACCCAAGTAATTCTTAAGTTCCTAAATGTAGTACTAATTGACCATCTATATAGAGTTAATTGTATTGTTTATTTATTATCAGTAATCTATTACACATAGTGGGAACCCATCAACCTTATCCCAAGGAAGAAAAGTAACGTCAAATGATACAAGGATAATGTTATTTTTACCTGTCAGTGGAAACTCTGAACCTAAGAGAATAAATACACTATTAACATTAATTATAATTGTTTTCAAGATTCTCCCATGTTGAGAGATGCCAACGGTCCTACTTCTAGAAAAACGAAGAAGAAAGTTTGTAGGTCAAGGTTTCACCCACTCTGCTTCCCACTGCCAGAACAGCCAGATACACTGGCTTGTGGGATCCTCATAGAATTTTGTTTCTACCTTGATTTGCTCAATATCCCATGCCAGAGTAATACATGGCAATGTCTGATGATTTGCTAACTCTCTACGAGAGTCCGAGACTGCTGATCTGAAGGAAAAGGTTGGTGGAAGAACCTGGAATAGACTTACTCTGAAAAAACTATGGAGATTCTAGGGTTGTCTAATGAGAAGGGAGTTGTAGAGGCCAGCTGGACATTCTCTGTGTCTCCACACCATCAAAGCTTAAACATTCCCATACTCCATTCCTAAAATACTTCAAGAAAGGAGATTCTTACACTTCAGGACAAGGAGGAAAAGCCAAATTCACCTGGTTTCTAGAAGGAGTACACCATGGCAATGAAGCAAAGAAGGGATAGATTGAGAAGAGCCCTGTGGTACAAAAAGAGAACCAGCTTAGAGTCAGATAAAACTTGTTCCAAGCCCCAGGCTCAGCCACCATCTGACTGTGTGATCTTGGAAAATGTCTCACTTTTCTCTGTGCTTTGGTTTCTTGATCTGTAAAATCAGAATAATAATCGCATCCATCTCCTAGAGCAGCTATGAGGATTAAATAAGGCTATGAGGACTAAATTAGTAGAGTGCTTAGCATGGAGCCTGATACAGTAAACAGTTGTCCTATATGAAATCAGAGGTGGAGAAGGCTAAGAATACAAACTTCAGTGCCAGACACAACCAGCAGTGAGAACCAAGCATGGTGACAAATGCTTGCTGACTGTCATGATGCTGTCAGTGTGACACTTTTGCACTTGGTAGGAAACGGCGGCCTTCTTTCAGGCACAGGTAGCCCTATACTAGGGCTTACAGCTAAGTGAGGAATCATGGGCTGATGTCAGCTCCACCTCACCCTTCCGGAAGGCATCTTTGTGCAAGACTTATGATCACTATCTCATTATCTGTAAAACCAGGTGGTTGAAACAGATCTCTGCAATCCTTTCAAACTCAAAAGACAAAAGCAACATTTCTGCAAAGCACCTATGATTGTAGGTGAGGAATGTTTGGAGAACCAGGCTGTCCCTCAGTGCCCCTTGCCAGGCTCCTATGACAACTGGCATAAACCTTTCTCCTTCTGCCCCATGCTCTGTTGGGTTTTTTGTTTTCCCATTTTAGTCTTTGGCTCCTCAAAAGGCTGAGTATGCTTCCAGGAGCCTCCCTCCACAACTCCATCTGTCCATGCTCTTCTGAGCCACAGTCCACCGGCTGGATCCCTGGCAAGCCCCGGAGGTGAGCACACAGTGGTCGATCTTGGGAGGAGGCAACACAATCAGAACAGCACATGGTTCCTGAGTGGCACTGTTATTCTGAAGCAGTTAACTCATTAAGAATGGATCAATAGTTACACCACGAGACAACCATTGCTAGCAAACTCCAAAGAGAGAGAAAGAAGGATGGGCAGAAAGGTACATTTTGGTGCCCCTCCTCATCTTGAAAATGCTAATCTCCTTGAGGTCTACCTGGGCTTAAACACCTCATCAGAGAGGAGCTCCTCTTCAAAGGCTGAAGGACTAGATAGGGAAGTGACCTGGCAGAAAGAAGACAAGTGTCATGGGTGCAGCTATGAAATAACCAACAGATGATGTGGCCCATCTGTGTCCCTGACAGAAAGACACCAGCCCAATTACTTATCTGTAATTGTAACTTCCTCAAGGGCAACCTCACACATCTGTGCAGACTAGTCAGAAATGACAGTGAGCCAGTAACATGTCGAGGGCAAGAACAACACAAGACAACTAAGGGAAAAGGACAGAGAAGGGCAAGGAGAAGAAGGCAATGATCTCAGATTTCCTTCATTTGTTCACGCAACAACCATTTACTGAGAGCCTTCTATTTGCCTGACCTTGGGTACACAGTGCTGAATAAGAGAAGGTACTTATTCTCTAGTTAAAGTCCATTTGGGGAAGACAAATCATAAACACATAACCAAATATATGAATAAGAAAACTTCAGATATGGATGACTTATCTGAAGAAAAAAAATCCAAGATGAAATGCCAGTGTAAGACTGGTGTAGTTGGTAGGGATTATTTTGACCTTGGGTGTCAGGAAAGGTTTTAGTGAGGGGTTTCCATCTGAGCTGAGACCAAAATGATAAATAGCTCTCCATGGAAAGATCTAGAGTAAGGTATCCCCAACAGTTATGAGCACAAATAGAAGGCCTCTGTAGCAAGAATTTGTTTTCTACCTTTATGAGGTAGAGAAAAGGCCAGGATGTCTACAGCAGAAAGACAAGCAGAACAGACATTCAGACTTTATTAGCAAAAATGACAGGCTAAGTCATGTGCTGGATGCTGGGATACAAACATGACAAAGTCATCATTTTGCCTTCAAGAGACAATGGAGTAGCTGAAGGGATAAAGAGAGAGTCCATCTGCTATCAAGTGAAATGCTAAATTTTTCACATGATATGAATAAAGGGCTACAGCTTCCTATGTTTAGACGGGGACTCCATGGGTTTCCTCAAGTATCAAAAACACATTCTTCTGCGCTATTCCATGGAGTTGCTATGGCAAAATCCAACTTCAATCTCATACATTTCTCAGATCTTTTCTTCTTAACTCATCTAAACAAACAAACAAACAAACAAACAAACAAAAAACAAAACCTCAACGTTGTGCAGTGGCAAAGCCTACACACTCTAGACATGTAACAACAGGTACAACTTAGCTTTTGATACTCACTTTGCAGATGATCCCAGTGAAATAATTCACTATACTACTTGTCACCTTATTGGGGGAATCTATGACAACACAAAACACATTCATCAGAACTTCCAAACGATAGGTGGATACTTAGTGAAAGGTCTCCAATCAATTTTTTTAATGTTTATTCATTTTTGAGAGACAGAGTGTGAGCAGGGGAGGGGCAGAGAGAGGGAGACACAGAATCCAGAATCTGAAGCAGGCTCTAGGCTCTGAGCTGTTAGCACAGAGCCCAATGTGGGGCTCAAACTCACAAGCTGTGAGATCATGACCTGAGCCGAAGTCAGACGCCCAACCAACTGAGCCACCCAGGTGCCCCAAAAGGTCTCCAATTAATGATATCCACATAGTTGACAACCTCAGCTCTCTCCTGCTCCTCACTTTTTCCTCAGCATTTCCACAGAGAATCCCACCCCACATGGAAACAGGATGCTCTTTTCTGACCACATGCACACACATTACCCACTTCCTGATGGGCACACTCTGCCTCACCTGTAAGTTACCTCTTTGTCCACAGCCCAGCCTTTTGAGTTGGACTTAAGGCCCTGGAGTATGACATCCAAGCCTCATGCCTTTTTATACCCCAAAACCCAGTTCAGAACCCTTCATGTAAGAACCACTCAATAAACCTTTGTTGGTTGACCACAGCTGTATTTTAAAGTAAAATGATGGAAAAATGCAGCAAAGAAATAAGTTGAATATAGGCTGGGGGATGTTTTTGTTTAGTTTCTATTCATTTTATCTGTTCCATAAACATTTGGGAGTACACAGTGCTCATGACATTACAAGGTACGATCTCTGCTTTCCAACAACTAGCTGTTCCCTATTGCATGAGGAGAAAGAACATAGAAGGTTCAACATCATTGCAGGAAAGGGTCTAAGCCAAAATGACTAGAGGAGACAGGAAGTACTAGCAAGGAATTAGAACACAGAATGCAGCAGGGAAAGTGTGGTGTCTAAAATGAGGGAGTAGAGTCCTGAGTCAGCTTCCAGCTCTGCCACTTAACTACTTGTGTGATATTACCTAAATTTCCCTCTGTGGGCCTTAGCTTCCATAGCAATGAAGTTGGGATAATTAAGTCTATTTCAGGGAGTTGTTCAAACATTAAATGTTACTATGTATACAAACTATTTAACACATACAGTAACTGACCAATCATTGACACTACTATTCATCTTATTAACATTATTATTACTACTGCCTCATAACCTGGCTTCAACACTTCCTACCTGTACAACTTAATCAAACAAGGTAAACTCTCCATGCCTCAATTTCCTCATCTGAAAAATGGGAATAATAATAGCACCTACATCACAGGGTCTCTATTAGGGTTAAATGTTAATGTTATGAAGCTGGATGACAGAGAAGATGCTATGAAAAACAGACTCCTCCCTGACACATAGCAAATGCTTCCTAAACCTTTGTTAATGCTATTATTATGGTATATCCTGTTCTACATAACCTCACCTTTAAAAAAAGATATGCATACAAATTATCAGCAGGAGGGCAGAAAGGGTGGGTGATAGCAAATTGTTTGCGATTTTTTTCAGGCTATTAATGGCAGGCTCCGGTGAAAGGTTTCCCAATACCTCCACAAGGATCGTTAACACTAATTGGATGAAATAAAACATTTTTAAAAGTTTCCTCACATTAGAATCTGCTGCTGAAGCATTCATTCTTTGGGGACTAGAAGACATCTTCAAAAAATAAAACTGGCGAGAACAAAGAATAAAATAAAATCAGAGCAAAAAGTCCTCTGCTGGTTGAGAAGTAAACTACAAGCGTCACCCACAGCAATGTGGACACGGTTGCTCTCCAGGGCAGAGCGGAAGTGCTCCAGGCCTCCCTAGTTGTATTCTGTGTAGCTTAGTTGCATGCTGAAAAAGAAAAGAAGAGAGAAAGAGAGAGAGAGAGAGAGAGAGAGAGAGAGAGAGAGAGAGAGAAGGAGATTGAGGGGAAGGAAGGAAGGAAGGAAGGAAGGAAGGAAGGAAGGAAGGAAGAAGGTAAAGAGGGAAATAAAAAGATCCACATAAATACACAAAAAAGAAAGAAAAACTCCAAAAAATAAAAATAAAAAAACAAAATTCCAGAGCCCTGAGACACTGCACTACAACAATCTAGAATCAGGTTTGCAAACTTAGCAAATTTTATGCAAACAAAATACATTCTGAAATTCCTATTTGCTTCTTTGCACACCAAATTACAAAGACTGTGTTTGAGGGTTCAAAGGCTCCAACTCCACAAAAGAACACCTCAGCATGGTGGACCTTGCTTGTTCTAGTGCATAAGAGCCTGGGAAGAATGAAGGTTATCCTGCAGAACATGAGCATCCTTTGTGCAGGTCATCTGATACACCTGCAGCCCGATTCACATCCTAAATCAGGCCCTAGCCAGTGGGTCAGTGTCAGTCACATCCTAGCTCCTCTAATCCCTGCCCTATAAGGCTCCATCCACTGGAAGTGTCTTCCTCCTTATGTCACTTAGACATTTCGTCCCAGGGGCTGGCACAGAATGGCAGGAGATGTTCTAAGAGAGTCTTTTTATGTCACAGCAGTGTTGGGTCTAGAGAAGAAGCCCCATCATATTCCACTTCCTCCTTC
Source organism: Herpailurus yagouaroundi (assembly GCF_014898765.1). Lineage (NCBI taxonomy): Eukaryota > Metazoa > Chordata > Mammalia > Carnivora > Felidae > Herpailurus > Herpailurus yagouaroundi. Next base: position 23,000,035 of record NW_024412402.1, on the reverse strand, counting down.
TACACCCAAATAAGACCAGAGCAGATGTGAAAATGCAAAGAAACATAAGCACTTGAAAGAGACAGGGATAGGGAAGCCCAGAGTGAGCAAGAAAGGCATGGAGGGAAAGATAAAGAAAGGGAAGCAGCTAGTCCATGATAATGCAATTTTAAGTAGAAGCTGTTCCTAACTAAAGCCCATGCCCTGGCTCAACATTTGCCAAATTCAGCCACTCTCTAGAGAGTCTTAATTCTCATGAGACTAGGAAGATGCTTTCTGAAGACCAGATCCTGGCTCATCCAACCCCCCTTCAAATGATCCCCATTACAATATGGGACAATTGTCTATAAGGCCCCTTTGCTATTTCTTTATCTCCAAATCTCCACAGAGCTGACTACCTTCCACCTTCTCCTTGAAAATACCATCCCATCTGTTTCTAAAATGTTCTCCATGTGAGACTGTCTCTATTTCATCTCTTTGGGACCACTCCTTGCAGCTAAGAGTTAGGGACAAAGGGAACATCCAGAGAACACTAAATTCATCATCGTATTGTGTTAAGGCTTCATTTTTGCACTTCTTTTTTAGGCAGACTGAAATCACAACATTTTTAGAGCTCCATGACATCCCTTGACAAAGCAGATACAGTAATTCTGGGGTGGGAGGCAGTTAGATATTTAACCTTTGTCCAAAGTAGTTGCTGAAGGGCTTAGTGGAAGAGGTGGGTTTTCTGAGCCAATGGGTAACCAGGAGTTCACTGGGGCTTTGGGGGTTAGCTCCTCAAAGACAATGGAGCACGGGATGTTTGTAGGCCTTACATATGTCCTTAAATCACACACTTCATTTGGCAATGTCCTGACAAGTCAGCTCTGTATTGCCAGAGCCCCCTTCTCGACATTTTCTATCCTGTGGATATTCCCTTAAGCGTACCATCCACAAACAATGCAATTTTAAAAGAACAGTCACCAGGGGTAAAACAATGGACACCAGTACCACGATTATCTTTCTAAGAATCTTTGAATGCAAAGCATGGGAATATTGCCATGTTGCCTTAGAGTCAGCTCAGTAGCCCAGTTTGGAAAACTTTAAGTAAGAGAGAGTATTAAATCAAAGAGAGACAGAGAAATGATTCTTCATATGAACCTTCTTAACTTCTGCCTCATGCTGACTCTCTCTAAAGAGTAAGATTTCCCATTATCATCACTAATTCTGTTACCCTCTCATGAGTGATACATTTCTTAGACACTGGAAATTGAGTTAACAAGTCAGTAGGCAGGGTGATCAGGGACATAGACTCATCCCATCTTACACAAAACATAGCCAAGATTCTTCTCCTCCTCGGTTTCTGTAAGCCTTAACCCCAGAAACCCATCAGGACCCAACTCAACATTGAAATATCCTATCTTTTCAGTAGATGAGTTTTGCACACACCATTTTAGTGGGGAAAAAAAAAAAAGAGGGAACAGCTAACCAGAGTAAATGATGTTTTCCATGGACAAATCAGACTCATCTCCAGGACTTCAATCTCAGAAAGCCATATTTCGACAGGAAAAAGCATGTCCTTCTGCCCACCAGCTCATGGCATGAAGGCACCCCAGGAAAGCCCAGACACAGTCAAGCCCAGGACAAAACATCAGGTCTGCCAGAATACAGGAGCCCACTGGCAACACCCCATGGCACAGGCAGAGTGAAGGCATTCAAACGGAGCCAGACTCGTCCTTTGGGACTCATTAACTTCAGAGATGACTGTTCATGCTGAGCCCCAGCCAGGTCCCCAGTCACCATGGCCACCAGGTTCGGGCACACACAGTGTCCATGCCACTGTCCTCAATTTCAGTGACTCCCTGTCTTAGCCGCCCCTCACGCTTACCAAGTCCTGAGCCAAGGAGGCCAATTTTGGAGAAACAGCTCATCTCCCCAACCTCTGAGCGTTTCCCTAACACCACCACGTTCCCGGGGCAGAGCACTCAGCTCCCCATCCATGAATCGTGCAGCGCAAGGAACCAGCGACCTCCGTGCCAGCTGCGCCAGAGCTCACACCTGCACCCCTGCCCCTCTCCCCCCACAACCCATACAAATCATTGTTAATTCATAGAAGAAAGACAGCTCCCTACCTGAGGGTGGCGCTCTCCCCCTGCCGGACCGTCACGTTGTCCATAGCTTTGGGGAAGGTGGCATCTCCGCTGCGCACGGGCACTCCTGTGGGTACAAGGAACAGCAGCCTGAGAGACACGACCACGAGGCACTTCCAGGGCAGGAACAGGTACCCACAGACCCCCATCCTCGACAGCCACAACTTCCCAGAACTCCGGCAGCTGCAAGGCACACACCCCCCAGGCGAGCACAGGAAGTGGGTGGGGTGAGGGAGCGAGCTCAGGGACCGAGCAGTGAACTAGCAGCGACCGAGAGGCGCGAGAGGAGAAAAGCGCGCAGACTCTTCCAAGTCTAATATTCCTCCCCCGAATCCGGCCTCGGATAACCAATTTCCACGGAGGACATCCACGGGGTGCTTCCTCGGTGCTGCTTCGGCCGGGGAAGACGGCCAAGAAAGGGGAAGCGCAAGGCAGGTGCAAAGGTGTGGGCACGTCTCAAGAGCCCCTTCTTCCCGGTAGCAGTTCTGACATGGCACTTTGGAGTGGAGTAAGCACTTTGGTACCAGAAGGGGACAGGGGGTGGGTCAGATCCGGCTCCCCAGAGGTGGTCTGCAATTCCTCAGTTCGAACAAGGGGAAATCCAACACTTTCTTTGTAAGTTTCAAAGGAAAGATCGCCAGGAGAAAAACAATCCGTAACAATAGCCGAGATGGAAAGTGGGGCACGCTGGAGGCGGCTCCGCCGGGCTTCGTGCGATCCGGACCCGGTGATCCTGCGGCAGCCGCCTCGGTCAACTTCCTCCAAGCCGAAATGCGCTCTGCAGCCGCTGCGATTCGGCCAGTCTCGGGGGAGGCAGTCGCCGCGGCGGCGGCCGAGGCAGGAGCGGCCCGGCGGAGCGCACCGCGGCGGCCCCTAGCTCGCTGGCTGTCTGGCTAGGGAAGACGAGGCGCAGCCGGCACCGGAGCCGCGCGGACGCCACGCTCAGCGGCCGCCCCCGGCCTCCGCGCCGCCTTCCTCCCGGGAGCAGCCCCGACGCGCGCGGGCCCCGACCGCCGGGGTTGTCATGGCAGCAGCTCCATCACTGACCGCCACTTTCTCCGGGGCCGGCGCCGAGCGAGCGGGCGGACTGCGCGCTCATCCTGGCTGGCGGGCGCGGGGCTCGGGGCGCGGGCGCCCACCTTAACCCCTGCCTCGCCGCGCCGCGCCGCGCCGCGGCAGTGCACCAGCCGAGGCGAGGAGTTTAACCATTTACCCCCTTGAGGAGCTGTCACTTCCAAATTAAGAAGAAAGGCAAAGTTACCTCACAATCTTAATAAACCCAAGACATCTTAAAAAGGGTCACAAACTAATTAACTAGGAAAGGAAAACCCTGAAGCATGCATGCATGCACCTTTAAAATTATCAGATTAATTCCATTAGCATTTAGAGTAAATTTAGAGTGTTGGAGGATGCTTTAGAATAATCTCATTTTTATTCAATAGTCGCCCACACCACCAGCACCCCACCCCCCCAGAAGCTACCTTCCAACACCGGAGACTCAACACCACCTTTCTAAACAGATCTCCCATATATTAAATAAATGCAAAATCACAGAAGTCTCTTAGTGTGTAAAAGTGGCAAAATCGCATCAAAATTTTGGTCAAGTTTGACACTAACTTACATTCTTTATTCTTGTTTTGTCGACATTAAAAGATGCTAGCCCTGCAAAAGTGCTCATTCAGATGAATGAGTGTGAGCCACTTGCTTTATTTATACTGTGGACTCCCAAGTTTCCTGGGTTTCACAATCTTGCAGAGCTGATTTCAAATCATCTTAAGAGGTGTGTTTTTCGAATTCTTGAAACCCAGGGAAAAACTGGTTTTGCTTCAGTTCTTGTCACTTCTTTCTAGCTGCTGTGGGTCCCTGTATACCTACATTTAAATTTCTCCCTTAAGTCCAGCTATGAAAGAATGCAGTGCATTCCCCTTCCTGGGCCTGGCCCCTGAGCTAGGGAGAAGCCCAGAGCAGCCCAACCCACACAGCTGTGCTAAGTAATGCTAACATGCTTTCTCCTCAGGGACTTCCAGATCTAAGCCCTCTACACTGACCCAGATTTTTCCTGGGCTTAGACAAGAGGCAACCAACAGTGACTTTGTTTCTTCTCCCTCAACTTTCTATCAGATACAACCAGGAATCTGTTTTTTGTTTGTTTGTTTGTTTGTTTGTTTTGTTTTTTTTTGTTTTCCAATAGCTGTTAAATAACAGAAAAAGATGTTCTTTCCCAAATCCACCTAGCCAACACCAAAATGATTGATACGTTATAACTATAAGTGTCCCAGTGCCAGAAAAGTCCTTACACCTTGCAGTTGTAACCACTACTTGCATGTAGGTAACATATGTGTCAGAGATTAAAACAAGCATTTTACCCACCATACTGCCTCACCCTACTTTAGACTGGTAGGGATGGAGATAGGGTTTGCAGATGTAGGATCCATACTCCAGGGTAACAAAGACAGACTGAGCAAATGTGTTTTTTTTTTTTTTTTTCTTTTAGTAGTTAACCAGAAACTGGTCAACCGTTAAAAGTTGAGCAACTTTACACTGAAGATCTCAATTAATCCACATTAGGGCCATTTTTTTCTTCATCTCCTCTGGTGACTTTTCCTGAGATTAAATTCTCAGGGAAACCCACCTGCTACTTTTGGCCAGTAGGGACCCTTTGATATATAGCACCAAAAAAAATCAATTGTCAATTTATGCCTGCAACAAATGACTTTACTATCGGGGCGGGGGGTGGGGAGCAAAAGCAAAAAAAAAAAAAAAATGGCATCTATGCATCTATGGAGAGCGGGAGAGTGTTGCTTATATTTTTGAAAGAATAAAAAAGAGAAAATCTTTCTCTGCACCAGTCCATTCTTGCAAGACCCTATAAGAAGTAAAGTGTGAGATTGTATTTGCTGACTTACAGTCTGCTGAATTTGGAGTTGTTCTTCCCCTAAAGCCAACGAGTTACCTCTAATAATATCCATCTTTCAATTTTACCCACCCCTCATGCTCCCCTACCAACCCTTCTGTGTACACACATCTTCACTACCTCAGCTGGAAATAATTACAGTGTGAGGAAGGGAGAGGGATTCATTCTGGGCTATGGAGTCATTTCCTTGCAGGCTTGGGAATGGCAGGGAAGATTCCTTTCGTAATAAATTCTAGTCCTGGCTCTTGCATCTAATTCCCAGGTAGGTACAAATGAGCATTAGTTTTTGCATCTGGGAATGTGGATAATGACAACAACCAGCCTTCCCTAGGGACCTACATACATGATTAACTCTACAGGAAAATACTTAGAAATCCATTTAAGGTGGAAGATGCTTTATTAATACATTTTGTCTGCTACCACTTCATTATTATGACTGGGCAGAAAAATAATTCTTCATATGGGCTCTTTAAGATGTTCATTTTATACCAGTCTGCATGTCATTGATCTAAGACAGTCAAACCATCTTTGTCTCTGACCATGAAGGGAGGGTGCTGAGCTGCAGCATCTGGCAGGAAACCCAGCAGAGCTCAGGTAATCCTCAGGTTGGAGATAGAAAAGCCACTTGCAACCTCATACCTTCTCCGTGAGTCAAGGGGCCCAAACTTTATTCAAAAATGGAAGTTTAGAAAGTGGTGAAAGACCAGAGATGCCCGCACAATTAACAAGCCAGAATCCATTTCATCCGAACTCCTTATTGAAGTTGTTTGAGTAGATGAAGATCAAAATCATATGTCAACTCCCTGCCCATCCCCTAATCCCTAAATATAACCAACACTTAGTGGCTTATCCTATATCCTGTCTCCTGCTTCATAAAAACTGCTAGATTTATTTTATTTTTCCCAGCATATCCAAGTTAATGAAAAAGGGATGACAGAGCAATTTCATTGTTTGTGTTCTTTATAAAAGCAACTTCCTTTCTGCCTCCTGGAAAGCAGCATCCTAACAAGCGCCCACCTCCACCTTCTTCCCCCCATCTCCCTCTCCTGCCTCCCTTCCCTCTTGGATACACATATACTGTACACATAAATCAACTTGTCACAGCTTGTCTCTGTGCTGACAGCTGTAATTGCTTCAGGTTATAAAAATATCCATAGGACAATGCTTTTCAAGCTCACAGACACACACACACCTACACACACACTGCCAGAGCAAACGAAAATGCTCATACTCCCTTTAATGATCCCATGACTACAAAACAGAGGGAGTGCAGGAGCTCTGCAGTACAGACCCCAAAGAGCTGGCAGGCAGGTGAGGAGACAGGGGTAGAGGGAGGCTTCTGGCATCAGCAGCATCTACACACTAAAAGCAAGGTTGGAATAGGAAATTCCCAGTGAAAGGGAAATCAGCTGTTGTTTTTGTTTCACTCTATGTTACCTACAGAAAGCTGGGGCTAGCTAAAGAGCTATGAATATTCCACACACACTGAAGACCAAAAGAAGAGCACTAGCTTAAGAAATGCCAGTTCTGCTTCTCCTTCTCTAAAAAGGCTAAAGGCCCCCCTCTCCTGGTAGAGATTCCAAACAGGAGCTCAGGCAGGAAGATAAGATGCAAGGCAGTTACAGTGGCGTGGCACCGAGTAGATATTGAAAAGTTTAATCAGAAAAGGTGGTGTGGATCTGAATAAAGAGATGTCTCTAGGGGAACAGGGATGGGCAGAACTCTGGAAAATACAGGCTATTCTTTTCCTCCTATATGAATATAAGATCAAAATAAAATCGTTGTTCATCTGGGCTAGAGTCCAACATGTTAGGATTTCAACAGAAAGAGCAAAAGAGCAACTTGAAGGAGGGGAAGAAGCCTCTAAGGAGAAAAAAGGGGTCACGAATAGAGAGGATAGAAAAGGAGAACAGGAAGAAGTGGCAAAGGTTAGGCTATCTATGGACTTTGAAAGCTATACAACTTTCTAAGAGGTGCATAAAGGGGAAGATGGTCAGAAGAATAATCGGTAGGTAGACGGAAAAGTAAGGAGGAGCACAATGAATGATTAAATTCAAAGCACCAATGAAGAAAAAGCCAGATGCCTAAATGGGAGCATCTCACAAGCCAGGGGTCTTTGGGGCAGAATCTTTCCTAACCTAGGTTTTGGGTCAAAATAAGACCCTGGAGTCACAGAATCATAGAATGATATAGTCAGAGGGGAGCTTGGAAGATATTTCGTACAACCCACTCATTTCATAAGGGTGGAGGGTTGAACCCAGGATGGAGTTATTACTGTAGGGACATAAGGGTAATAACTGGTAAATCAGAACTGGAACTCAGGACTCACGGCTCCTGTTCCAATATAGCTTTCTGCTACACCTGTCAGGTAAGGACACTGCTTAAGAGCTAACTAATAAAATATCTCCTTTGGCTGCTTCATCTATGGGCAAGAGAGAGAACTACAAAAGAAGTGATACTATTACTGCCAAGAATACCTCTGGGTATCCAATTATTCAGTTGAATTCAGTGCATTCAGTAAGTATGGACAGGTAGACTTTGAGCTCCTCCTATGTACCTGAAATCACTTTGGAGTTACTGATACAGGAATGAAAGACATAGCCCCAGCCTTTGATTTGCTTGTAGTTTTGTGTTATTAGGTTTGGCAGTGGTTTTATTTGTATTTACACTCATGAATTTTGAAGTTATCATGAACTCATCCCCACGCTCCCTATGAGCCCTTGAGAATGTTCTCAGTGCTAAGAAAAACAAACTGGGGGGGGGGATGCCTGGGGGGGCCCAATCAGTTAAGCATCTGACTCTGGATTTCAGTGCTGGCAGTGCAGAGCCTGCTTGGAATTCTCTCTGTCCCTCTATCTCTATGCCCCACCACTCCTCTCTCTCACTCTTTTTCTCTCTCAAAATAAATAATCATTGAAAAAAGAAAAAAGCTGGAATATACCTCCCTCTTAGAATCAGTTTGTCCCATTAGCTTGTCCAGATTTCCAGGCACTGACCATAGTTTCCCGAACTTAATTTAAAAAAATTTTTTTTTCCAACGTTTATTTATTTTTGGGACAGAGAGAGACAGAGCATGAACGGGCGAGGGGCAGAGAGAGAGGGAGACACAGAATCGGAAACAGGCTCCAGGCTCTGAGCCATCAGCCCAGAGCCCGACGCGGGGCTCGAACTCACGGACCGCGAGATCGTGACCTGGCCGAAGTCGGACGCTTAACCGACTGCGCCACCCAGGCGCCCCCCGAACTTAATTTAAAACGACATTAGGAGGGGAGAGGTGATCTCAAGGATTTATAAACATAAGTGAGAAATTCATCTATACAACAAACAGGCATTTAGTGTTACACTAGCTATGGGATAGGCAGGGCATTGAAACTGTGATGAGAGAGAGAGAGAGACAAAAACAAAATCAACATGAGACTTACCTTCATAAATCACACTGTCCAGCAGGGAAGACAGATAGTAAATAAATAATTTTACAAACCAGTGGATACAGTTGTGATAAGCATTTTGAGGGGGAAATAGAGAATGCATATGACAGAAGGGTCTTGTGGAATCTGGAAGATCAGGAAACATTTCCCCAAAAATGACTTTAAACTGGGACTTAATAGTGAGGAGACGAAGAGGCAGGTGGTGTGGGTGGGAACCTCGTTGTAGGCAGACAGGACAGAAGCCACACAGCCCAAGACCAGAAAGGGCATGAGCAGAAGCTGCCTTTTATATTCTCAGATTGCCCTCATATGTGGATATGTGTAAAGTGCTGTGATTGAACATCTCTAACTCTTCCAGCATTCTGTGTTCATTCACTTATGAATTTATTCAGTACAAATGCATCAGTGAAGAATGACCATGGGCTTTGGAATTGGACAGACCAGAGGTCAAACACTCATCATCTCCATTATTAGCTGTGTGACCTTGACTTGAGGAAATAATCTCATTTGTAAAAATAATGGTAAGAATGGTGCCTACCACAGAGTGTTGGTGTGATGAAGAAATAAGACAGTAGATGTAGAGAGTTCAGCAAAGGCCTATTACACACACTGCAGGGGCTAAAATGTGGGAGCCACCGTGCTTCTACATCAAGACTGGCACGGACAGAGGAGTGCCAGACCTGATATTCATTCAGAGAACCCAGGGGCAGTCTGCTGAGTGTAGGCCTGTGAGCACCGTGAGCATACAGATGCTGAGAGGTTTCATCACAGAGACTGAGCAGACACTTCATGCTGAGATGTGGTCATAAAAGGAAGTAGCTTAGCCTTCAAACCAGGGCAGGAAGAAGATGACCCTCCAGCTCCCACCGTAGTGTCTCAAACTCAATGCTCCACAAAAGCACACAGGATATAGGCCTATGGGAAATGGCCTGTGTTTGGGAAAGAGAAGAGGGCTTTCTCTTCCTGGGAATTTTTGTTTAAGTTTATTTATTTTGAGAGACAGAGAGAGTGTGAGCAGGGGAGGAGCAAAGAAAAACAGAAAGAGAGAGAGAGAGGGAGGGAGAATCCCAAGCAGTCTCCAAGCTGTTAGTGTAGTACCTGAGGCAGACTTCAAACACATGAACCCTGAGATCATGACCTGAGCCAAGATCAAGAGTCAGCTGCTTAATTGAGCCACCCAGGCACCCCAGCCTGGGAACTTTTATCTGTCTTGCTTCCACATATAACTGAAAGGTAGTGAAAGAACCTGAAGACAAGACAAGATCCCTCCATCTCATCTTTAAAGGAGCAGTCCCCACTCCTTCCACTCCTTCCATAAACCTTTACACCCTTCTTTGTTCCTGTGTGCCTGATGACTGAAATCAAAGCCTTCTCAGGTCTAGATCTTAGACTCGTCATTTGATAATAATATCTTGTGCCTGCCTTACCTTTCTTAATTTCTACCATTTAACATCCCAGAACAGTGCTTCAGGACCAGCTTCATTCCCTCTGTAGAAGGGAGGGAGGGTTCCATGTAGACATCCATCTAGTGCATAGACAGACCCAAGACAGCAGTTCTAATGTTTACAAGAGGCAGCCCTGCCAGAGTCGGGTTGGGGTTTCTCATAGAGAAAGAAACCTCTCACCAGCCCCGAACTTGGAAGTTAACATCCCAGATCAAAGGAATTTGGTTTGTTTCTACCCTTGAATTTTTTCTCCCCAGAGGATTTCCTTTTACTCATTTATCTCATTAACCTTTTCTCTGCACTTTCTTTACTGGTTTGACTCCATATTCTCCAACCAAGATCAGTAACAGAAGAGACAAAAATTTGCTCAAAACATATAGATTCATTGTACTTTTCACTGGAGGTGACATTTTATAAATATGGTTTTGTAAAACAAAGGACCTGTGTTCTAGTTTCAACTCAGGCCTTCATTAGATCACCTTAGATAAGTCACTTCACTTGCTTTAAAAAAAAAAAAAATTAGTTTCTTTTTCCAAATTTTTACTTGTCAGAAGAACCAAAATCTTTATGATATATGGGACTTTCTGAAAATCTAATGCCTCCTAATGCATCTAAATGGGCTAGGGCATTTTTGAAAGTTAAAAGTACTCCAGAGCAAGAGGGCAGCTCAGGGTAGGGCTAGGGGTCCAAGGTATTGCATCAAGCATGCCATCTGCTGGCTGCATCAGGGTGCTCTGTTCACTTCCGCTTTTCTTCTATTCCAAGAGTTTGGATTAGGTGACTTCCAAGGGCCCTTCCAACTCTCATAGCCTATAGTTTGAGTGCTTCTCGACACTCTCCTCAAAAGCACTTTATCCTTCATACCCACTTATCAATCCCTCCTATAGAGAAATAGCCCTCCTACTCATGTCCTTCTACTTTCTCCAGAACCAAGGTATGCACTTCACAGTACAGAACACGATTGAACAAAGTAATAAATGAGCTGCCCTGCATCTAAGGCAAGCTGATGGCAGAGCCAAGATGATTAAAATTCTTCCGATAAAGGGTTTCTTTAAGGAAAATAAAATCCCACAATGCAACCAGCAATGTTAATCTTCAATAAATACGCTGTTAATATTTAACTGGCATTTATTTAAACTTACAGTAACTGTCCTATTAAATCTAAATTAATTGCCCATTTGGGAATCTTCCCCTAAAGCCTAGCTGGGACATGGCTGTCTAGATCATAGTCTATGCTAGGCATCCAGCCATAAAAGAGAATATTTAAGCCATCCTTTTCAGACTAGACTATTAGAATATCATGGTTGGAAGAGTCTTAGAGGTCAGCTTGAATAGTAAGTTTTATATCCTGTGTCTTTTGACTTTTTGGGGTCCTGTTTTTCCCCATCTATACAGTAAAGCTTATTGTATGTTTCCTTTCTCTCTCTTTGTCTCCTCTTTATTTTTAATTTCTCTCTCTCTCTCTCTCTCTCTTTCCACTCTGTTAGTAATTTTTTTTTTTTCTCTTGGACTTCATGTTTGAGTTTCATTCTGCTGTGTTTTTGTCTCAATCTCTCCTGAGTTTCTTAGGACTCATTTAGGATACTTAGCAAATTCTATATACACTCATATATATGTATATGTACACATACACATACGTGTAAGTTATACATATATTATTCTAAGTGTCATAAAGACCACTTTATAATAACAGTTGTACATAAAAGAATAAGAGCTGTGAAGGAATCCCTGAATCACACTGCTTTAGAAGGGGCAGCAGGAGTGTAATTGGGTAGAAGTGATCTTTGCTATCCCTGGGATCAATCAATATTTTTTTATTATAAAAGTGGTCCTGGCTAAACTTCTGGAATGCTATTTTGCCTTGATATAACACATTTACAACATTTCTACATCAAACACACACATGAACACACTCACTCTCTCACTGACTGGTTTCATCAAGTCTGTTTACTAGTGAAACATGGGGATTAAAAATAAACATGCAATCAGATGGGTTAGTGTTCAAGCTGAGTTAACTTTCCTCAAGAAGTGGGAAATGATTGGGATAAAAATAATTGATACTAGGATTTCTATTTTTTTTTAATTTTTTTAATGCTTTTTTTTTTTTTTTTTTTTTTTTGAGACAGAGAGAGACAGAGCATGAACGGGGGAGGGTCAGAGAGAGGGAGACACAGAATCCGAAACAGGCTCCAGGCTCTGAGCTGTCAGCACAGAGCCCGACGCGGGGCTCGAACTCACGGACCGCGAGATCATGACCTGAGCTGAAGTCGGCCGCCCAACCGACTGAGCCACCCAGGCACCCCTAGGATTTCTATTTTTTAAATATAATAAGGTTTTCATTTTACTTTTTTAAAGCTTATTTATTTATTTTGAGAGAGAGATGAAGTGAGAGAGAGAGAGAGAGAGAGAGAGAGAATCCCAAGCAGGGTCCACACTGCCAGCATGGAGCCAGTTGACGGGCCCAAACTCACAAGCCAGGAGATCATGACCTGAGCTGAAATCAGACGCTTAATCAACTGAGCCACCCAGGTTCCCCTGACTCTAAAATGTCTAAAGGTGTAGGACCCTAAGTTCAATTTGTAAATTGTTCGTTGTTTGCCTTGCCAGGCCTGGAGACTGGGTGGTGGTGGAGAGAGGGATAGAGACAGAGATGGACATGAGCAGGGGAATATGGGGGCATGGATAAGGAAAGGGTGGGAAGATTGGAAGGCATCCCCCATATTTTTAAGAAGACTAAACACATTCTGAACTACTTGCTTGAGGAAAGCCTGCATTGGCACTGCTTACAAAAGTTATGCTCTTTGTGTGTCTAACTAAATACACAAACCATCCCGCTTCCTTTTTCCTCCTTTACATCAATCAGTGTCAAGTGAGACTAAAGACACTACCCCATCCTCCATCCATGTACTATCTTCAGTTTAAAAAAAAAAAAATCTCCACATTCAAAGTGTCTTTATGTTTTATTTTATCCAGTCTTAGAAATTCAAGAAAGAATTGAACACACTTCTGTAGGCTTCTGCACCATCCTGACTTTTACTTTATCTGCACATCTATATGCATTATCATTAGGAGTTTGGGGATGTTCTCAGTGAAGGAATGAAGGCTGCAGTTAGAACCTCTCATTCGTCCTGAGAGTCGATGTGGGCTTTCCCTCCTGGGAGGAAATGCTTCCCCTACACCTTTTGTATGCTTTCTTCATTTAGTTAACCCAAAAGCTCCACATGGTGCTACAGGTAGTGAAAGTCAGAGGAATTTGTGAATGGCTTGGAGGAGTGGACTTAATTTGTGCCCAGGTAGCTTTGAACCTGGCGAGAACAGAACGGGCAAATGTTTTGAGTGTGCATGTGAATACGGAATAACATGTGAAAATAATTTACCTAGGTTTTCACAACAGTTTTGACAAGGTGTCAAGATCAAAGACACCTTCAAAAACAAAATGGGTAATGAGCTATCTTCTAAAGCTATTTTCTTTTTCAAAGGTGGAGAATTAGCTTAACACTAAGGCACAAATCAAGGATAGACTGACATTTTTCTATATGGGGAGGTATTAATTCTAGATTCTCTAAAGGATTGTGGCTGGGACCAGCCAAATGTAATATTTTTATCAATGATCTGTCAAAGGGAATTCATAGAGAGCTCTACCAAGTTTGCAGAAGTCATGAAGTTCCCTTAAGTAATTAAATCTGCAGTTGACATGGATGAGCTTCAAACCATCCACAAAGTTCTGAGAGTGTGTAGAGAAATGGGCAAATACAATACAACATGGTTTAGGGAAAAACATCTAAAGTGTGCTTCTAAGATGCTGGACTATGGGCAGTGGAATAAGGAACAGTGATCAGGAGTGAGCTGAACATGGATGTCGGGGTTAATGGCTTTGGCTTGAAGGCCGAGCTCTTCAAATGGCTACTTTCACCTTGGATAATTTTCTTACCTCCCAAAGCCTCAATTTTCCCCTCTGTTAAATAAGAATATCACTGACCTCATATATTTGCTGTGAGGATTAAATGAGATAGTATTTGTAAATTACCCAGTTAAAAACCTGTCATGCAGGAGCCAAAAATGGTGGCTAGTGATTATTTTCTCATGACACAGGAAAAACACGTTGGAAATAGCTATGGCCAGCGGTTCCCGAGCTACGATCCTTACAACACATTTTGGAATATAATACTGTGGATTACTGTCTGCAGATATCAGGATATTTTGCCAAAAGAGAGAGAGAGAGAGAGAGAGAGAGAGAGAAATGTTTAGCCACACATTTTATGAAACATATTGGGAAAAATAGAAACAAAGAAAGAGATGTTACCTTTACTCAAAATCACTGTGCACGATTTCTTCAAATATTACTGATAATACCTATTATTGTGGCTCACAAATAACAAAGGAACCTCATGCACCCAGTATCTGAAGCCAGAAATCAGGAGTCACCTTCAATCTCTTCTCTCTCACCACAGCCAACTCTCACATAATTCAATCAGTCTTTCTCGTGGCTTCTTCATCAAAATATCTTTAATATCTGGCCAGTTTTCTCAACCTCAGCTGCCCAGCCCTGGCCTATGGCATCATAAACTCTTTATTTTCTTCTCTGTATTTGTAAGATTCTCTCTCACATGGATTTTTTTCAGTTCTATTTCAAGCTAAAGATCTGATATAAAGTTTTCCTGAAAACCTGACCATATCACACTGCCAATTCAATCTTTAGTGGCTTCATGCAGCAATTTGAATAAAGCCCCCAATCTGTTATGTGGTTTCTGAGAACCTCATGACAGTGGCTTCTGTTTTCACTGTTTTCTCCTGTCACTTCTTCCCTTATAGAGAGCCACACCAGTCTTTATTTTAATTTATTATTTTTTAATCCCTCATAGGCTCCTGTTTCTCAACTCAGGACTTTTGCACATGCTGGGTTCCTGCCTAGCATACTGCCACTACATTTATCTAAGTTCTATTCATCTTTGTAAACTCTAACTTCCTCCTAAAGACCTTCCTTTAACTGTTCCATTCGATTAGGGCAAATGCTCATTGTACAAGTAATACTTGTAATCATTTAAATTGTGTCTTTCCCTCTCTTATACTCCTGAAGCCTAACACAGTACTTAGTGCATAATAGGTTTCTAATAAATATTTGTTGAATTTAAGTGACCAGTACATCTGGGAAAAATTCAAAAAGTAAAAGATTTTCTGGCAGGGATTTCCACTGGAGAAACATCAGGAAGATGAAGACATTTGGTATTCATGAAATGTAAGGATAGGGTGCACATGACTTCATGACCAAACTCTGGCTGGAAATAAAAGGAAAGGAACCCCAAGAAATTGAAAGATGGTAGTGTAAGGGTAAAGACAAGCATGCCTGTATAAAAGGTTATACAGGCAGAAATAATACAAAGGGAAGTCTGGGATAAATTAATAGGTGACAGACTTATATTGATTTATTAGGTTAGGGGTACCTGATGTATACCTCTAACCTTTGAAGTAGGATTCCCATGCAAAACTGCTACTGTCCAAAACAGGTAACCAGGACATCTGAATGGATGTGACCCGATGTGACCTTTCTAATGTCATCTTCCCATCTACTCAGTAATTCTATTGTCCACATTGCTAGAGATAACGGAATTTTGCTTATCCTTTTCCCCTGCACACCCATTCTAGAATATTTTTTTGTTTACACTTGGTAAGAGCATTTTTTAAATGCTGCAAGAAAATGTGTATATGGTTTCTGTGAAAAATGAACCCTGAGCGAAGGGAAAGTCTTCTTTGGGCAGAATTAGTTGGACTTCCTTCTGATTTTATCTTCCTCTTCCTTGGCTATTTCCTCCATGTCTGACTCCTGACTTCTGTTCCTAACAATGTCTTAGGAGACCTAGTCTACCCTGCACTCCCTATTTCCTCAAGCATTACTTTCCAATGTGCTTTGAGCACCTCCCTCATCTCCCTTGACTTCCTCCTTCTCACAACTGGAAGAATGGGATTACAATATGTGTCTTTAAACTCCTGGTCCCATGGTCTTTTTTTTTCTCCACCTCAGTGCTTCCCTATGTCAGCCTACCTTCCAGGGCATGATGGGGAGTGATCAGTTTTACATACAATTCTTTATTTTTCACGCTAGCAGAAGATAACTGTAGCAACCATAGTCCAAAACAATAGATAATGCCCAGACCTGTGTGCCCAGCTTATGCCCTCCATGATTTGCTTCACTATAACTGCATTTGGGAACCTCTGTCAGTAACCTTCATTTCCTGAGACATAGCTGGGGCCTTAGCACTCCAGAGATATGGGAGGCCCAAGACTAGAAATGCTCCAGAAAATTTCCCCCAAACAAGGTTCACAGAAGTTAGTTGGAAAGATTGTTTCTGATTTCCCTGCTGGGGTAAAAGCACCCTTCTCACATTTATGCTGCAAGTCTACGCTGGGGTAAGTGGTATGATACAACAGAAACTGGCACGCTCTGGGTCCAGCCCCCAAGGTTACAGTTTGCTGCAAAGACTAACATTATAAATAATTGTACAGGTAATCAATGAATCACAAGTGGAATACATATTACAAAGGGAAAGTGCAAGATTACAAGAGAACAGGAAAAGAGTGTCTTATTCAGAATCACTCCATTTTAGCACAGAGCAAGGTAAAATATATGCAATAATAAATCAATGTAGGGCAAATGATTGAATGAGTAAACATGCAAAAACACCTAGACTCTGAAGTCTCAATATTCTTCCATGAATTTCCATGAAATTCTTCCATTTGGGTTGTCCCTCCCCCTACACAGACATCTCTACCAGATCCCTTCCCTTCTTCCAAGGGCCAATAGACTTCCAAGGAACTGAGGTGCCCTTTGCATATTCTTATTTTTGTCAGCCCTAAATAGGAGAAGCATATAAATTAGGTATTATAAATATTTTCAGTGCACTCATTTTGCTCTTGGGAAAGCTAGCTCACCACACTCATGAAAAATCCACTCTAATCCCTACATCCAACTTATGACCTCCTCGCACACTCCATGCAAGAATAACATTAATAATAATCAGACTATTAGCCAGAGTGCTTGGTTTGAACCTGAAAAATTTGAGAAATGATCTTATAAATTATTTTCCAAGGATACCATCTTTAGGCATTAACAGCCACAACTGACTCTGAATTCTGGGAATTGAGCATAATTACAAGGAAATTGACAGGACACAAATGCCAAGAATCCTGTTAACCTTTAATATCTTGAAAAAACTCTCCTTGTAATTATCTCTTTCCTTTGTCTTAAATGTTACTGATGAATATTTAGATGTGTAAGCAAATATGGAAGTGGATGGATGGCAGAATCTTGATCTTTGTTTGGAATCCCAGTTTTCCAGGCATTCCATACAATAATGAAGTGATAAATAGAGCACTTGGAATTTGACTATTTCCGGAAGGTGTTTCCATCTTTGTATTTGCTCTGCTCCAGTTCTCTGCTTATAATTCTCCACACTGAGTAGAAGCTCCTTTGCATTAGTAATTATAGTGAAAATGTAGGTCTGAGGCATCCGGTGTCTAATGCAATTCCTGACCTGTTCTATGTCTTTGGAAAAGTCACTGCACCATTTTAGTGCTTGAGATTTCCTTTCTGTGAAGTGAATATAATGACATTTAGCTCTAACAGCAACAATATTTGCATAGTGCTTTAAACTTTACTGCGGATATTTACATCCCTTATCTCACAGGTGTAGGAATGTCTCCTGCATTTTTTCCCTCCTTTCTGGAATTCACTACCACTAAGGCTGCCCTTGTCTCTTTTCTCTATTATTTTAATTAAATCTTAACTCACGTCTTTGCCCCCAACCCTGCTTCTACCTAAACCAGTGCTTTCTTACAGAGACCAGATAGACTCCTTGGGGGTGGTCAAAAGTTGGGAGAAGAAAGATTGTCACCATAATTGTGGAGACAGTCCTGCCACTTAGTGCATGGGGGACAGGGAGGCTAGACACTCAGCAATGCATAGGATATTCAGTCACAGATGTTGAATGCCTGTCTGGCACTGAGGTGAGTGAAACCTTTTTTTTTTTTTTTTTAATCTAAGCTTAAGATGTATTCCATTTGATATATAAACAGAACATTTTTGAAAGTTTTAATGCTTCCTAATCCTCCAGAAATGAAACTACCTGTAAACTCAGGGAAAAGTGTGCTTTGATTTGTTTACCAGTTTGAACATCACCAGTTTGAAAGTTCACGTGACCAATGACATTGCTTCTCATAGTATTTAAGTCACCAATTCTATGCCCCTTTATCTCTATTGTAGCCTTCACATTCATGGAGAGTCTATATAGTGACACAGGCATCTACACATCATTACATCCTGTGGTATTGTTGTGCCGAAAGATTTATTTTACACTTATTTGATTATCAATCATTTTCTCTGTATTTCACTTGTAGATTGAATTAGGACATCATATACGCCACTTTTTAAAGTGCGTGCATAGGTAGCTTATTTTATCTATGAAATTAATTTTGCATAGCAATAATGAAAATACAAAATAGTTCTCAAATAACAAATAAGATTTGGATCAGGTAAAATAGATAACTCTTGATAAAAACAATTCCATACACAGGAAGTAGCTTTGTCTTTCTAAAGCATAGCTCAGTAATGTTTGTTATGTGTTCAGAAAATTTCAGTGTTTCCTTGCCTATGACATATAGTTCAAGTTCCCAAGTTTGGCAGTCAAGGCCCTTAGAAGTATCCCAAGGCAGCTGTCTAGGCTCAGTCTCTGCAGTGGCCCCACCTCCACACTCATCCATCATCCCGTGACTCCTCAGTTTCCCTGAATATCTCACACTTTACTGCTTGGCTTTGCCAGAATTCACCTCCCTTCTATCCACAGTTTTATAAATCCCACTCAGTATTTAAGGGCCAGTTAAAATTCTGTTTCCTTCAGGGGCACCTGGTGGGTCTGTTAAGTGTCCAGCTGCTGATTTTGGCTCTGGTCATGATCTCATGGTTCATGGGTAGGAGCCCCGCATAAGGCTGTTTGCTGACAGCTTGGGGCCTGCTTGGGATCCTCTCTCTCCCTCTCTCTCTGCCCCTTCCTCGCTCATACATGCTCTCTCTCTGTATATATATTTGATTGTATATTTGTCTTAAGTCACTTAAGGTCTCTGAAGGCAGGCACTATTTCTTGTTCATTTTTGTACCACTCCAAGGCTTGGCAAAGTACGTGGCCCAGAGTATGAGGTCATTGGATTGAACTGGCCTTCCAGTAATTGAGAGAGATAGACTAGGTACTATTATCTTGATTTCACACATGAGGAAATTGAGCTCCAAATGAGTTCTGAAAGGTTATTTTATGCAGAGCATCTGATGAGCCATGATATAGAGGGGGAACATATAATTACCTCCAGCTCATATGAGGCTGGCTCAGATCTGCCCCTAGAAATACATCTAGAGAGGCTGGCCTACATTTTTGCCAAAAGAAAACAAAAATTTCCATTTCTAGGTCAGCTCTCCGATGTAAGGGTTTGGATTTGTATCACTCTATATGCCACTGATGATAACAAATCTTCTATCTCTTAAAACCTTGTCACCAAACAGAGCTGCAGGTTTCCCCCTTTTAACATTATGTTCCCAACAGAATTCAGCCAGAAATAAGACATGGGTTTCCCAGAAACCTTCTCAGGCTTGCCTGGTGGTGGAAGGGTCAGGCTCCAGCTGCACTTCCTGGCACAGCTCCAGCCTTGACTAAGCCCATCCATCACAGCCGAAGCCTGCCCTTCTCTCACGCTGCTTGAGTTGGAAATGGAAGTGGCCTTTTAACAGAACATTGTCTTAGGATTGTATGAAGCAAGGCTGACAGAGAAAGGAAGATTCATTCCTGACACCAATCATACTAATATCTGTCACCAAAATGACATTTTCCCTTTAATGATGAAAAATTCATCAGGAAAGAGGGAGGAGAATGAACAACTTTCATACGCTGCTCTGGTCTGATAGGGAGGCAACCTTTGCTGCTGCTGTGGGTGGTTTGCAATTTGAGGAGATGGGAGAGAGAATGGCCAGTTGGTTACTGAGCAGACACAACTGGTACTTGGTTTGGAAGAGAAGGGTACAAGCAGATGGAAGCCTGTGGGTTAAGCAGTGTTGCTGAACATCTGACTAATTTCCCACGATGTCTTCTGCTTGGTTTTTCCATAGAATTGCACCCATTTCTTTCAAGGCCAGACAGGGGATCAGTAATGATTTGCAAGGCCACCATATACATATTTTACCATATCTGGTTTTTCAAAGCAAGTAAACCTCATGGGAATGCAAAGCTTCTGCCTGTCTCCAAGCCCTTGTTCACATATTGTCTGATGCACACAAATGCTACAATAAAGGAATCCAGTCCACAAGGCAGGGATCATGTTCATATCCTGGAGGGTCTGCAGTTGGGGATGACCCATCGGTGGGAGAAAGCACTACAAAGCCACTGCCTTACAGCCTGAACATGCAATGAGGCAGGGACTGCAGAGACACTAATGAGGCAGGCATATCACTGGCAGTTGGAGAGAAGCTGCCCAATTGTCTCAGGTGTTCACAGAAGTAACTATTTCCCAACAAATCCCACATCTTTATTTACAAATCCATTGTTTACAAAGATGCTAGATGCTGGTGGCTGTATAAAATGATTTTATTCTCCCCTCCTTTCTTTTCTATTGGCAGAGTCTGCCTCCCACAACAGAGGCTCCAAATGCCAGAAATTCACTATCAAGTGATGCTATGGATGACCACATTACATAGTAAATTAGTTGGATATCCCCCACTAACCAAAAAGAAAGAGGTGCACTCTTCCAGACCCCCACTGATCCTGTCTTTGATCATGGTCAGGTGATGGCGTGCGGGGTCGAAAAAGGCAGCCACTTCCCACTCATGGGATAAAGACTGACATCTCAAGCATCATGAAGATTAACTGTGAGACTCTAGGTTGCAGGGGCTGTTGCTCAGCTTTTGGACACCGTACCTCCAGGCTTCTCTGATGTCCTAATTTTCTAAGCCTCCATTAGTAAGTGTCCAGTTACTTGCTGCCAAAAAATCCAAAGTTCCAAAGTACTATGCTCCCACTTAATCAGGAAAAGTGTATCAACTTTATGAGCATGGCACTCTACTTCAGATTCCTTTACTCAGCCTTGAACTGCTCTTGCTCTGTAGGCACACACCTCCTGCTTTCTGCTGCCAGCTTTCTCTTACTCCCTCACTTTCATAAATACTGCCATATACAGGCTGGTTAATGCACCAAGAATCACACTACAACAGGATACTTCTAAAGCTTTTGTGCTTTTGCAATTCTTTATGCTGTTAATTAACACAACACCCACCCATTAGCTAATCTGCCAGCAAAGCAACACAGCATCATTATCTTCTTTATGGAAAAGGAAACTGAGTCATTTATGTCTCTATATTTGCATGAGTGGGCTTCTGGCTCCCCCTTTTCCTCCTCCAATATTCACGCTTTCAAATGTATTTTAGAGCAGCAGTGATGTGATTTCAAAAGGCCTTCACCTGAACAGTCGAGCCCCCAAAGTAACTGGTGCATAAGTGCATATTTTTAAAACCATAACCCTACTACAAATCCCTACAAACAGGCAGGACCACATGGTCCACGTCCTCAATTTTGAACAAATATGTTGTCCTTCTCTCATGTTCTTGGTTTTTTCTGCCTCCCTGGCAGACCAGGAAGAATCTTCTATCACAGGACTCAAAGGTTCAAAGTGACTTCTAAGCTCCAAAAATGACACTGGAGCTCTGCCTTGAGGGAGAGAAAGGATATGAGAGACTGTTCTCAGGGAAGGAACAGCAGGCGGGCAGGAGAAAAGCTTCCTGTCCGGAAGCAGAAGTGCTGACCTGGTGGACTCAGGCAGGCTGGTGTCCCTGCTGTGGGCCACCTGCCATGAGAAGCTCCAGCCTTTAGGAAACAGACATTTTTGCTCCTTGAAGGCACAGGCTGGCCTGAGCACCACTGACAGGCCAGGGCAAGGGAAAAGCACTATCAGTCCTGTCCACAATGTGATCCACTCCTTGAGAGGAGGGCAAACTGAATTTGGTCACCAGAGGACCCTTAAATTGCCTCCATCATCACCTAAGTGCACTCACCCAGAGGGCAGGTCATGGTCACCCTTCGAGATGGCTATGCAGTCAAATGCCCAGTAGAAGCCCTGGAGGAATTCCATATCCAGTAGAAAATGCATGGAGGAAAATAAATGGAGAAGTCCCATGTTCTAACTTCAGTTAGAAATAGGCAAGCATTCCCTGACAGTAAAAGAAATTATACACTGCCTGACAGAAGCTATGCACGTAATTTTAAGTTGCATAGCTTACTTTGTTTATGGAATGGCCCATGAACTTTTTAAAATAATGAAGATCATTTCCCTCCATACAGTTAAACTATTGGCAAAATAAATTGTATTTGTCATGTAATTTGATTCTCTCCCATATACCTTGTCTGGAAGAAACCTTGTTCCCATTTGACAGATGAGAAAACCATGGACCATATTTTTAGTGGAAACTGACAAAGTGCCCAGGGTAGAATGGGGAACATCTAGGTTTTAATTTCAATGTTCTAACTCAAAATTCAGGGCTCATTTTACTTGACTGCAGTTTAATACATTCAAGAATCTACTGTCCTTCCTTGAGGGACACTCCCTTTGCCATGGCCCAGGTGGTGGGGGGAGGTTGGGGATGAGGAGCACCAGACAGGATAATGGGGAGAATTTGTGAAGGACAAATGGAAGGCTACAACTCAAGAGCGGATGGTATAAGAACCAGAACCATTATTAAGAAGCAGGCCCAGGATAGAATGTGACACAAAGAAAAGGAAGACAATCCAGAGTGTCTGAGAAATGTAAGAGGCCTGTCATTCATCTCCTGGGTGTCACTTCTGAGTTTCTGGAAAGGAGCATTTATTGTCCACAGAACAATAAGCAAGATTTATAGACATGACAGGCTCAGGGAACAAGAATCCACTTCCCACCATGACGGGCACTGTGGGGAGGTTTCACAGGTGGCCATTGGCAGACCTGATGGGGCCCATCAGAAGGACCAGAGGCCTGTTATCCAGAGTGGGGTTTGTTCAGAATGTAATAGTTAGCCTCCTTGATCTCTTGAAAGCATTCTTGAAATGGCCTTTTTCTTTGTAATTCCAGACACCATATCTTTCAGCTTGCCTTTCCTCCCTTCCCAGGAGTGTGATGTTACCATCTAATGGCACATGTCTTCCTCCACTGAACCTACCAATGAAACACTCATCACACAAGACACAACTCAGATGCCCCCCTCTTCTTTGGAGTCTTCTCTGTTTATCCCATTGAGAAATGATCTTCTTCTGAATTCTTATCATATTTTGTATCTTCTCCAGCATGTAAAACATATCGCCTTGTGTTATAGTTGGGTATAAACACATGGCATCTTTCTCACAAAAGATAAACCCAATGTTAGAATGGCGCTTGTCTTTCATTAGCTCAACTTGCTTTAGAGCTGAAAAGGCCTGTATAAGCCATTTAGAGCAGTGTCCTCATTTTATAGATGAGGAAACAGAGGTGTGGAGAGCAGACACATTTGAGCCAAGTTCTCACAGTCAGGCAGATTAGAAAGGGAATTCACCTGCACCTTTAGCTTCCCAAAGAACTCGCCCAAAACAAAGTCAGAATGAAAGGTTGATTCTGACAAGTCCCTCAGACCTGCCATCCTATGACCAAAGTTGGACCACCCAAAGACGT
The DNA here is from genome assembly GCF_014898765.1 of Herpailurus yagouaroundi. Taxonomy (NCBI): domain Eukaryota; kingdom Metazoa; phylum Chordata; class Mammalia; order Carnivora; family Felidae; genus Herpailurus; species Herpailurus yagouaroundi. The sequence goes on along the minus strand of NW_024412402.1, from coordinate 22,976,439 downwards.
ATACAATTGATATCGAATCCTCAAGGCAACTTCATTTTAGAGATGACCATTTCATTTAGCATGTCTGTTCTCTTCCAATGGGGTTTTCATGAGTGGATCATTCAAACTTCTTAATAAGCAACTGGGTGGTGATTATTCTTAATCAGCTGACCAGGGATGAAAGTTATTCAGATTATTATGCATTAATACATTAAAAAATATGAACAGAAAATCAATCTGGCACCAATAAAAGATGATTGGATATTGTTAATATAAATCAAATAGTGCATCCTGGCTTTACAAAAAAAGAAAATGCTATGATTTTCTTGTATCCTCTGCTATAGACCCTGCACATGGCTCAGATCCTACAACCTCTCCCTTCTACACTTCTATTATAGGCAGGCTGCCTTATGATTAGTGCAGCAATGCCAATTAGTTGCAGTAATGGGTAGGATTCACATTTAAGGAAACTCACAGCCTGATACCTAACAGCATTTACAGGCTCCAAATGTGCACACACTCTGTTTGCAGGGGGTATAGTGTGTGTCCACAAAGAAGTGAAGGCACTGAGGGTCAGGGGTGTGTGTGTGTGTGTGTGTGTGTGTGTGTGTGTGTGTGTGTTGTCTGCATACATGTGCCTGTGTGTGCATACGCGTACATGCATGTAAATGCAGGTGTGTGGCCAGCAAGGAACTGGGTCAGGGAGGAGGAGGGTGCTGGTGAAAATGGGTGAGGTCTGCCTGCTGTAGGAGGGAGTTTTGTATGTCTGGGAAGGAGGAATCTATGTGAGCAAGAGAAATGCTACTTTGAGTACAGGGCTTTGGGAAAGTTAGTAAATGCATGCTTAAGTAGGATGTTTGGAAGGTGTAGTGAGAGGATTCCTGAGGAGACATCCCTCTCTGGTTTTGGAAACAATTTGTCATGCAAAAGTGGTGTATTACAGTGCTCTTTTGCCCCATTGTTTCCCTTCTTGTTCTTCCCCCTCTTCTTCATTAAAGCCTTATGGATGTTGCTTTCCATGCCCTTTTCCACCCTGGTTTTCCTTTTCTGTCCTTTCTGTTTCTGCAGGTGATAGGAAGTAGGGAAGAAGTAGCTGCTCCTTACTGGGAGAACTGGTTCTGGTGCTCATGTTGTTTAGAACCACGTAAAAGTCCTGAAACAAACCCCAAAAGGAGCACTGTTTCCCCCTTGAGGACCTTCTAATGTATTTTTTAAAAAAGCCCACACACTGGGCCGTCAAAGTCACATGCAATGTGACAAAGTGGGTAATTATGTTTCACTTAGCACACATCAAAGGAACAAATGGCTGGAGAGTGTGCATATGTGCACCCGTGCTTGCGCAAAGGAGGCTGTGTGTGTAAGGCCGGCCCTGGGTGCAGGCTGGGTGCAGCCTTGGGGACCCAGGCTTGTCCTCTGGTCCCCTGCCCTTAAAAGGAATGAGGCTATAAGACTCATTTACATCTGGGAGCTGAAGTGGAATGTGCCTGGCCTTTCCCTCATGTTCCTTTGTTTGGTTTTCATGGAAACCTGTGTTTACGGGAAAACCCTGAGCATGCTTGCTACAGACAGATGTTTCTGTTCTCTGTCCGTAATCATGTTAAGAATGTTTCTTTTGGGAGATAAGCTACCATTTTTCTTCTCTTCCCCCAATGCAAAAGATAGAAATTATCAACATGTCTAAAATCCAGAGGTCCCTCTGGAAGCAGGTGATGCCAAACAGCTTTTGGCAGAGACCCATCACCGCTTGGAGCTTCCTGTTACAACTCGATAGAAGGAGGGGCAGAACCAAAGGCACAAATTATGTCCACTGTCCTTGTCACAGATAAAACAGAGAGAGAGAGAGAAAGAGAATTAAAGCTGGATTCTGAATCACTGATGCACAGCCCAGGCTTCTCCTTCACCCTGGACCATCCCCATCCCACTTTTCCTTCCTGCTACTTCCCCCATAGGCTGAAAACTTTGTCACTTTAACATTTAATTATATAAAATCCTGTTCTCTTTACCCCCTGTGGATGAGCAATTGTTCTGCTATTTCTATAAAACGCCACAGGAAATATGAAAATAGGAGGCAGGATTTGGAGCAAGACTGTTCCTGAATGCCTGTGGTTAGCAGCGTCAGAGATGGCTGCGTGGATTTTACATCTGTGACAGGGAAATGGAAAGGGGGGCCAGAGGGGCCAGGCAGGGAGGGATGGGGAGAGCAGGTGTCACAAGGGAGCCATGTCAAAATGCTGCAATGTGACCTTCGACCTGAGGGGACTGAACCCCAGGGAGAGCAGCCCCCACAGAGCCTGTGCCAGGCTCACTGCTTAAAACAGGAGAACTGGGCTGGCAGATGGGTCAAAAGTGAGTCATAAGCTGGAGGGGAATGAACTGCACATTTCCCTGCACTATAAAAAAAATGCTTTTCGAAAGAGGCTGGACAGTATCTATGGCCTCATTCATTCTTTAATCAAATATGTTACTGGGAAGCAGTGTTGAGAAATAACTGCAAGTGTAGACACTGAAGCCAGAAGCCAAGGTTCCAGTTAAGGCCCTTTCACTCATGAAGGTATAAATGCAGCAAGTTATTCTCTTCCTGCACTGATTTTGTCATATGCAAACTGGGGCTAACAATAATAGTATCACCTTGAAATAAAGTGCCAGAACAGTGCTATTATAATGATCTAATGAGGAACTAAAGTGTAACAAATATTGTACTAGATACAGTGGCTACAATGGCTTATAAGTGCCTGCGTTCACATCTCAGTGTTTCATAACTTAATAGAGGAGACAGATGTGCATACAAATTATCAACAGTGTGATGGGGGCTAAGATAGTGATAGCTACAAAGTCTGAGATTTTGGATATAAGGATCAAGGGAGTTGGGGAACACTTAGCAGACAAAATGGGTTTTGTAGGTTTTGTAGGATAGGTAGGAAATAGGAAATTGCCAGTTGGGGAAGAGAGATCATATTATTTCTAGAAGAGTACAGAAAAAAGAAAGAGATGAAAGTCTGTCTAAAAGATCATGGTGTTTTGTTTTGTTTTGTTTTGTTTTGTTTTGTTTTGTTTTAAGTAGGCTCCATGCCCAATGCAGGGCTTGAACTCATGACCTGAAAGCAAGACTCACATACTCTACTGACTGAGTTAACCAGGTGCCCCCTCATCATGGCTGGTTTTTAAAAAAGTGATAAATTGTGCCTGAGGAATGGTGGGAGGTAAAACCTAGTAAGAAAAACCCCACGTGGCTTGCTAGACAGTTTGGGTTTAATTTTGTTGGAAATGGGGATTCACTGGGAGATTTTACAAAAAGGTAGAAGCATTATCCATTTTGAACTACTCTACCTGCTGTCATACTAATTTTAATCTCTCTTTATATAATATACAAAATTAATAATCCTTCCCTAACTATAAAAACTGCAGTGGAAGAACACAGATGTTTGAAGCAGCACTGGACAATCGATAGATGGGATGAGAGATGAGGAGGGGTCGCTATTAAGAGACCCTTGTAATACACAATGTGAGAGCCAGTGGAGAGCTCTGTCTTTAAGAGCAGTCTAGAATGTTAAGAGTTTCCTTCCAATGGCTTCTTCTGTATCCTTGAAAATGTCTACATAGCAAGAAATATCTGCCTGTGGCTGACACTATTAGTTATTTACCTAGTATGTGTTCTCCCCATCTTCCTTACTCAACTAACCCTGGATTGGTTTAGGGTACTAAGGAACATAATTAGAAACTACCTCCTCCCTTGCACCTGGAGGTTAGCCACATGATGAGGATCTGGTCTGTGGTCTGGAAGTGGAAACCTTCCAGACAGCTCACAGTTTTGTTTTGTGATTCTGGCTCCGGTTCTCCCTTCTAACCTCTTTTTCTTCTCCTTGCCTGGGAGTCAAAGTGACAGTGGAGGGAAGCATCCACGTTTCAACCATGAGGACAAGAATCTGACACTAAAGATTGCAGAGAGGAAGGCTAGAAGACCTGGGATGCTGATGACATCTGGAGCCTGTCTATCTCTGGACTTCATGCTCTGTAGTTAAGTCTAGGAACCTGAGTTTCTGTTATCTGTAGTGGAATACAGTCTGTGATACCAGGAGACCTGTGTAGATAAGAGCCTCATGTAACGCACACTGCTACTGAGGCACAGATGTTTGACGTATCAGAAGCAAAATCAGTTTCTCTTTGGCTCTTGGAAAAAAGGGTCCATGTCTCAACAGTATCCTCAGCATGTTAGTAACCCCCAACCAAAATTCTTCTCTGTTGTCAGATGTTAACCATAGATCTCCTACCATCCTACAAAGACAAATTTCCTTCAACCCCAAAGGCTCAGCCACTGCATGGCCAATCTCAGGAAGAAGGACAGAGTGTCAGTACTAACGAGTAAATGTTGACTATCAGAGCTTTGCCAAATTAGTGGGAGCTGAGGATGTATATTTCACAATGAAAAAGAAAGGTGACTCCCAATGTAACATTATTGTTTGGTTTCAGGCTGGTCAAGGGGGAAATAGCCCCTTTGGGTGGGATGCAAGGATGTTGGGGAGATAAAGGAAAGGACTAGAGGAAGATAGCTGTGGTCTCAACCTAGAGTCCTAATAGTGGTGGGGAGAAATGCAATAAACTGGGTACTAAACACAGCTGAAATAATAACATACAGGAGGTAGACCTAAGGACCCAGCTGTACAATGGGGCTTTGGAGTTAAATCAGTGAATTTTACTAGCCAGTCAACCTAACCACTCAAGCTGTAGGTTCCCAAGTTGTAAAATGGAGGTCATTGTGCCCACTTGCAGGTTTATAATGAGGATTATAGGAGATGAGGTACATAAAAAAGCCTAACACACTGGAGACAATCTGTAAATGAATGTCTTGGTATCCTCAAGGAGGACAGATGGAAACCCTAGGATCAGAAGCCGTCTCCAGAGATCCCCCTCCTCAGGGGGCCCTAGAAATGCAGGAGGCCCACGTGAGCCCCTTATGTCTTGCTAGAAAAGTAGAATAGCTTTTGGCAAATTTGGCTCTGCCCCAGTCCTGGTCAAAGCTTTGCAAGAATGATCCCTTAACATCTTTGACCTCTTTTTGCCCTTTCCACTTCAGGGTGCAGGGATCCCATCTGAATCCCTAGCGCAGCCTAGGAAACAGAAGAGGAAAATCAAACATAACCCCATGGAGAAATCCTTCCTTTTTGCATTAGTGAGAAAGGGGTACCACATGAGCACAGTTCACTCTATAAACCCAGATACGGAGCTCAAATATGAGCAAAAATAACTCAACCCAGGACTGGGGAGTGGTCTGCTTCACCAGCTCAAATACAGAACCTTGCTGATAGCAGCTAAGAGGATCCCTTTGCACAGCCCTGACCATGGGCAGATTTTCCCCTCACACCTGGGCAGAGGGCAAATCAGAGACAGCAATGTCTGGGGAATTAGACATGGTCCAGGAGACCCAGAAGCCTTCTCAGTCCAAGTGGAAGTTTCTCTCCATGGCCAGCTGGGAGTGTGCAGGTTTTGTTTTATTTGAGGAGAGCTGGTAGTTTTCACAGTGGGGACATTAGCACACAGGTAGATGGCAGGGATTGAGCAAGAGGAGTATTTAGCAAGGGCAGAGTGAACCGAACAGGGGGACATTGGACTTGTCCCTTGGCTCCACGGGGCCCTGCTTGTGCCTGCTTGCCTTCATGCAACAGCCAAGTTTAAATTGTGCTGGCCCGGCACAGCCAGTGTGGCAGAGGGGCGTCTCCTGGAAAAAACAAGGAGAATGAAGAAGAGACAGAGAGCCAGGTGCTCAGTCTCTCAAAGGAGTAACCCACTCCTATTCCCTCCCTGGAGAGGAAAAAATGAGTACTTGGGGCTTCAGGCTGTTGGGCTTACTTTTTGAACAATTTCATCTCTCCAATCTTCAATGGCCTCTATGTACAGACTGCCTACAAAGAAAGTTTCCTCGCTCTTGTGCTAGAAATAACAGGTCCTGGGTGCACAGGGAGCACTACCCCACCAGGGAACTTCTTGTATAAAATTTATCTACTTGTTCCATAATTTCACATCAGCCTCAGTAAAAAAGCTCTTTTGCTGTGGTGGTGGCTGATAATGCAATGAGACACCATCCCCTCTGTGAGTTAATGACGTTTGTGGGGAGATGACAGGTGGGTATGAAAATGGAATCAGATAGGGTGGGGGCAGGCTCTGGCTCCGTTCCTTGCTCTTTGCTGTTTCTGTGGCTCTGGCTCCTGAGGAAGAGCGTGGGATGTTATCTATTAGTCTTTGCATCAGAATTTTATTCTAATTTCATAACGAAGATGTTGCTCCATCAGATACAGATGATGTGTCAGCAGAAATGTAGAAGGCCATTTTTATGTGTCAGCCGGCACTCTGTAGGGTCCCCCACCTGCCTGGAACAGTGTAAAAAGTGCTGTTTGAGGGAATAGCTCTGCCACAGTAGATTGATCTTCAGAGATATACCAGATATCTCTTCTTTCCTTACCACTGATCCTGTCAAGCTGTAAGCTCTATGAGGACAGGAGACCTTTCTTCCCATTCATTGTCCTACACCCAGTGCCTGGAACATGATGACTACTCAACATAGGCGAATGTATGAATCTCATCTGCCATGATTCCCAGGCTATGCATGGTGCCAGTTTTTATTTTTAATTGAGGTATAATTCACATCTAACTTTTTATTAGTTTCAGGTGTACAACATAATGACTCAATATTTGTATACACAGTGAAATGATCACCACAATTAGTCCAGTGACCATACATCACCTATATGGCACCCACTTTTTGCAGACTTGTTTACTTCTCAAGATCATAACCTCTATCAACCCTGTTCCAATTATAAGTACTAATCCTCACATTAGACTGAAGAATCCCAGGGCTCTCATCCAACTCTGTGAGTCTCCACATTGACTCAACTCCCCCTAACTGGCTGATAAGTATGAGCTCATATTCTGGAACTTTCTGGGCCTCAGAAAATAGAGGTACTAACAGTACCTGCCTAATGGTTTGCTGTGAAGATTGAGACAATGCATACTGAGGGCTACAAATAGGATCTTGATTTTGGAAATACTCAATATATTAGCCATTCTAAAGTCCTAGAAAGGACCTTAATCTTCTTTTACTGTATTTGAGTGCTTTGTCCCAGGAACCTACTGGGGATATTATCCCTCCCAGATTAGTCAATCCATCTCTCAAGGGCATGATTCTATCACCACTCAAGATAATATTGCTCACCTTCTTCCTTCGTGTCCCCTCTTGCAAGATATTTCACACTGTACTCTCTTCTTGGAGCCTACTGACTGGTATTTTATCTGGACTCCAGTGTTTTCCTGTGCTAGATCCTTTTATTTGTGGAAGATCATACTTTTTACAGATGATATTTCATTTGTGGAAGATCATACTTTACACAGATGATATATTATCTGGATATCTAAAGTTAAATGGGAATCATGGTGCAGGAGTTAAGAGCCCTGTCTCCAGAGTCACAAATTTCAGCTCTGCCATTTTTCTAGCCATAAGACCCTGGATGCATTAATAACTTATAACACCTCAGTTTCTTTATCTGTAAAATAGGGACACTGATAGTATCTAACTCACAGGATTGTTGCAAAAATTAGCTGACTTGATTTCTTTGAAGGGCTTAGAATAGCTCCTGCCTCATATTAAGTATTCAATAAATTTTAAATATTATTATTTGTAGCTACCATATGCCACATACACCAGCATATGTAAATATGGGGTCATTTAATTATAAATTAGACTCTTCCCATTCTACAGCATATGCCTATGAACAGCAGGTCATTCCCATGTACAAAGACGCATGCCCTTTCTCCTCTTTTGTCATGAAAATGAAGCATAACTTGAAAATCTATCACAGCTCAGAACCTTTGAAGGAAGCACTTTTGAACAGAGACTTTTTGCCACTGGTTTGTCATTTTCTCCCTACCAACTTTCCGCTAAGGGAATATACACATACCAGTAGTCATAAAACTAAGTCTTAGTCTTAATTCTTCCAGAGATGAGTGTGTAACACAGAGCAGAGAAAACCACTCCTCTCCAGACTTCAGTTCTCTCATCTGCACAATGGTAGAGTAGACCAGGGGCTATTATTGATCTTCTCAATCCCAAGTCTGTGAATATGACTATAACCCAAAGGTCTCTGGGAATCTGGCCAGAGTCTGGACAGGCTCTGGTTCCCAGCACCTTGAGAAGGAACATGATTTCTGTGTGGATTTTATGGCATTATGGTAGGGAAGCTTGCAAGTTCTCTATCACCCAGTTTGGAAAAGAGACTGGAGATACCACGACCTTTGGATATGAAATATTAATGTTTTGAATTTCCCTTTTTAATTACTTGAGATGCGCTGTACTTGGCATGAAAAGGTTACATGCTGATGTGTAGGTCTTGACAAGCAGCAAACAGCCAAAGAGAAATCCCTGAGTTCTCATTTATGGGGGCTGCTTGGGCCACTTGCTGGGTGTGAGACTGAGGAGCAGAGGGGTTCTTTCCTCTTCCTGGCACCATCATCTTTCCTATCCTCAGTAGGAATGTGTGCCCAGGATATGCCACACATTTTCTATCCTTGGGACTATGGCTTTTGTCTCTTTAATATAGAGTGGCCCAGACACACATGATTTTCTTGAACTTTTCCATCTCTGCTTTCTCAGATGAAAAAGGTAGAAATAAAATGAAGTAGGAACTCTTAGCTCTTGTCAACTGCTAATTGCACCAAACCAAAATTTTTCAACACGGCATTCAAGGATCTTTATAATTAGGCTAAGAATCGCCTGCCTCAGCACCCATCAAAAATTAGCAGAGAATATTTACTCCCTCTCCTTTCTTTTCTGCAAATACGTACTTCTTCATCTCAGTTGTGGATTGCCTTTTCCCACACTTCCCCCTCTTCATGTGAAGTTCCATCTAAACTCCACTGTCAGCGAGATACTCTAGGAATGAAGGGGGCAGTATGAAGCATGTGTCTCGTGAAGTGACTTCTCCATCATGCTCTGATGGTTGGTATTATGAGTTACCTTGGTTAGGCCAGGGCAGCCAGATATTTGGGCAAACATTATTCTAGATGTTTCTGTAAGGGTAGTTTTTAGATGTGGTTAAATCTGGAGATTTTGAGTAAGGCAGATTGCCCTTCATAAAGTGGTGGGTCCTATCCAATCAGTTGAAAACTTTAACAGAAAAACACAAATGTGGCGTGACTGGCTGGCTCAGTCAGTGAAGGGTCTGACTCTTGATTTTCCCTCAGGTCATGATCTCACAGTTCTGTGAGTTCAAGCCCCGCATAGGTCTCTGTGCTGACAGTGCACAGCCTGCTTGGGATTCTTTCTCTCTCCCTCTCTCTCTGCCCCTCCCCTGCTCCAGCTCACTTTCTTTCTCTCAAACTAAATAAATAAACTTAGAAAAAAAGAAAAAAGAAAAACACGAACTTCCCCTGGAGAGGCAGAGATTCTCCCAGCAGTTTTTGAACTTGAACAGTAGCATCATCTCTTTCCTGGATTTCTAGCCTGCCAGCCTTCTCTATCAAAAACTTGCCAGCCTCCACTATCATATGAGCCAATTCTTTAAAATAAATATCTCTTTTTAATATTATATATTACATATACATATATGTAGATATACAAATATACATATATAAAATATATAACATACACACATAATCACACAACCCATTGTATATGTACACACATCCTATTCGTTCTAGTTTTTTTCTGGAAAACCCTAATGAACATGTGGCATTGTAGTATAACATAGTGTAATGTTACCCTTCCCCTACAGGCAAGACATTCTCTCAGGCACTTTCTTAGAATGTGTCCTTCCTCTATGAAGCTTCTGTATTTCACCCAACTTTCTAAATTCCAGCTAATTCACATTAGACGAAGAGAAGAAAGCTTCATAAAATTGTTCTCTGCTAGTGATGGAGATGGGCATAGCACACTGTTCGTTCCTACCCTACAGCTGATTGACCCACACAGTGTGGTGTGTGGCCTTTGAATAGCCATTAACGCCTCAGCCCTGTCTCCCTGGGGTGCAGGTGAGTCCTCACTGTCACCCATCATGTCTCCCCATCACCAGCATTAAACAGTATGAAGACAAGGTACTCAGTGATTGGAAAGGAATGAATCATATATTGAAAATAGGACAATCCTAAAGTCTTCCTGTTCTTTCCTAAAAGAACTTGGAATAATCTTTCTCTCCTCTAAACTTCCCTAGTGCCTTTTCAAGCTTTTCTTACTGGGGGGAGGAAAATTCTGTAGCACATTCTCGCAGTTTGCACACTACATTCAGTGTGTCTGTGACACTAGTGGCTACTGCGTATTGGCTGCTCTATGTCAAAGGCAGTGTAGTTGTGCATGTGTAACGAGACCTCACAATTATTCTTTAGGTGGGTTTTATTATCTCCAAATGGAAACGCAGCAGGATCAAGCAAATTACTCAGGGTTATATGGTGAATAAGTGACCAATGTGGGTTTCACATCCAGTGTTTCTGACTCCAAATCCATGTACTTTAAACGATTGCTGTGCTTCCTCTAATTCTTGAGTGTAAGGATTGTAAAAAAAGAAATATTTGCCTATGTTCATATTGTTTTAATTTGTCAGAGTAAGTGCTCACTGTGTGTTAACAAGGACAGTCAAATGAAGGGCAAATAATTGAGACCCAAATTCAGCCGGGTAACTGAGCAAAGCCCTTTACAGGAGATCAAAAAGTAGTGAAATCAGGACTGAAAAATATAGAAAATTTACATGGGAAAGCAGATCATTTGGGAATATATAGATTCTTTCCAATAAGAAAGTCCCTAACTAGTCCCATGCAGGCTAGTGAAATGCAGTTCATGACTAAGAGATGCCTGTTATGGCTGGGTACTCCCAAAGAAGAAGAAGTCTTCTAAAAGCCACAATGAGGAGATTCTGAGTATGAAATTCTGTGGAGCACTGAACGAGGTGGGGATGCCAGATGGCCACAGATCACCAACTCCCACCAGTGATTAAAGTGATCTTTGGATGCCAGAGAGAAAGACCTAGCTGAATCAGGATATAAGAGCAGAGAGGTAAATAAAAAATGGTTAGAACTTAAAAAGACATGTGTAGGTATTATTAAAAACTTAGTAAGTGGTGTCTGGGTCTAAGCTATGTTTCTCTCATGTGCCCTGAGATTCATCACAAGGTAGAGGGCTGGCCCAGATCATCTGTGCTGGTGTACCTCTCAGAGGTGTTGGGATCAGGAGAGGCCAGTAAAGTCTAGACCCATGCTTGTAACTGACAATGGTAACTAACTGTTACTGCCAATTCATTTCCTAGATTGAAAACAGCAGAAATGATCAGAAATAAAATAAGAACCCCAGTTTAAAGATGTCTGGGAGATGTCAACAAAGTGGAATATAATTCAACAACTATTTTTAAAGTGCTTATTATGTGCCTCCCTTTGTACTAAGTAGGTAGTGATAGAATGGGTGAAGAGTTCACAAAATATGCATTTATATCTATATCCACATCTGGGTATCTACCTATCTACACACACACACACACACACACACACACGTACATATGTATAATTTAGTCCCCAAATCTCTCCATACTTCTTGGAAGGTGGAAATTTTGGGAAAAAGTATTAGAGGGGAGAAATAGAGAAATTACATGTTTGCTATAGGACAGGCCTGTGCTACCTGAATCTAACACCAGCTGTCAGAAGTAGGCATTATTATTCTAGTATTTCAGGCTCAGAAAGGCTAGGTCAACACTTGTTTGGTGGCATTCATTTAGCTATGGAAAAGATGGAATTCAGGTGAGTCCTTTTTTTTTTTCTGTTCCACCTAATATTTATTACTGAGTATTGAGAAAGCACATATTCAAAAACAGCTAAATAATAATGTAATCAGTAATAATTATTAGTGGAATTTTTTTTCTGCTATTCCTACTTTTAAGCATCCAACAGTATCAGTTTCCTAACCACAAAATCTGGCTCAGGAGCCCTACATCTTTTCATATGGGATTAGCAGAGCTGGGCACTAGTCACTATGGCTTGACTATAGATACTCTTAGTTTTGGGGGCAAAAGGAAGAGTGAGACTTGGAGTTAGTCTTTCAACTGTCACAAAGGATCAGATACAAGGAATTGCTTCCTGAACAGTCAGGTTAGAAATTAAATGCTGGAGGCAAAGGAATTTATGTGGATGTCATCCTAAGAATACAGATAATAACCAGAAAGCTTTGGGTTTGCTCCTATGACTCTTGAATCTGGCAGGAATTCTTCCCAGTATCTATTATCATGCTTCCGTCCCTGGCACCTGACGCTGGACTCCTGAGTCCAGAGCCCTGGGCAGGAAACTCTGTGTGAGGAGCTTTTCTGCTAATCCCCAGCCTGAATGTTCTGTTCCTCAGCTCCAGGCTACTGCTCCTTGCCCTAGCACCTGCTGAGCGAATGAATAATTCCCTTCCCTCATTTGCATTGTTTCCTTGAAGGTATTTATAGCTTGTGATCATCTGCCCCCTGAGTCGTCTCCTCTAGACTATAATTTAGCATTAGTCCCAGGTCTGTTAGCCATGGAACTGAGCATGCACAGGAGCTCCATTGCCTGGGCTCTTGGCAGAAGGGAGTGGAGGCCCTTTAAGGCTTCAGCAGTGGTTCGAAAAATAGTGGATGGAATGTCACTCTCAAAATTGGTCCTCTTGGTTGTCTTTATGGAGAGTTTTATGATTTGCCTGTTGAGTAAGAAAAGATTTAGAGATTTGTCCAGATGGCTCTGTATGTGTGTGTATGTCGTGGAGAGAGAGAGTGTGTGTGTGTGTGTGTGTGTGTGTGTGTGTGTGGTGTGCATGCTCCGGGAGTTGGGGAGTGTGTGGAAACCAATTAAAAGAGGGAAGCTTATTTTTCTGTGACTCCTGTCTCTACCTCTCTGGTCAACTATGCCTGTATTCTGCTATCGTAATTCTTGAAGGTGGCAAAACCAGGAAGCAAAGAAAAGCAAAACAATAAATCATAAAGTCAATCACATGGATACAAAAATCCTAAAATGGCCCCATGTAACATAGGTCACTCTTTCAGCCTCCCAATATTCTCAGGCCACAGACCACTGAAACACAAAGAACACAAAGAAGACTATATATGGAATCTAGAGAGAAGAAAGGAATTTGGGACAACTATTTAAGACGGAAAGAGAAGAGCTACAGCTTGAGCAGAGAATCTTTTTGGAAGTTTATCCATGAGACCCCAAGTAGCTGGATTTATCTCTTCCTGTGATTCAGAAAGTGAAAAATAAAATAAGTATTTTTCAAATAAATACCTTTTCCAAAAAATAATTGAGAATATTTTGAACTTGAAGCTTGTGGAGTCCTTCCAAAGGCATTAAGACTGTAATAAGCTGACAGGTCAGAATATTTCTCGTTTCCACCTTGCTGAAATTTTTTTTTGCCCTATGTTGCTGAATTAACCTCATTAATCTTACTTCAGTTTAAGTGCAAGAGTGTGAAAAATTGGGGTTTGGGAGTGGGGGGTTTTTGATTCCAGGAAAGGTTTTCCACACAGCGGGAACACCTGGCAGACCCTACCTTGACCAAGGAATCAAGTTCAACATCTCCAGGAGTGGTACACTGTAGATATTGTGCTTTCTGATGTCTTCCTGATAGCAATGCCACTTCTGTGATATTTCTGCCAAGAATACCTGGTCATAAACAAAGGTGAGACAGACCCAGGTTCAGAGCCATCTCGCAGCATGAAAGGACTGCATACACTGGATGTCCAATAAGGACATGGGAGACCAAAGGCCAAGAAACTGTTTCAGATTGAAGGAAACTGTGGGTTAAGACACGTGAATTAAATGTGTATTACTGGAAAAGATCCTTAGCCAGAAAGGAAAAAGAGACTTTGTTAGGATAATTGGCAACATATGAATGAGTTCTGTGGCTTGGAAAGTTGGGTTGGCATCACACTGATTTCCTGTTTGGGAGGGTTATATATTAGTAAGGAAGATAGAATTCTTATTTGGGGGAGGTAAACACTGAAGTATTTAGGGTGCTGGGGCCTCCATTCAGGCAAAGAGCTATGTCTCCTCTCTTTCTTTTAAGAGATTCTGGGCCCAGAAGAAAGGAGTTTAACAGGATAAAGTCTATGGGCCAATCAAAATGGTCAAGTATGGCAACGCCTGGGTGGCTCTGTTGGTGAAGTGTCCTACTTCAGCTCAGGTCAAGATCTCACAGTCTGTGAGTTTGAGCCCCGTGTCAGGCTCTGTGCGGACAGCCCAGAGCCTGGAGCCTGCTTTGGATTCTGTGTCTCCCTCTCTCTCTGCCCCTCTCCTGCTCATGCTCTGTCTCCTTCTCTGTCAAAAATAAATGAACATAAAATTTAAAACAAAATGGTCAAGTATAACTCAGTTCTGGTCCCCACTTCTGCTTATTTTCTTTTGAGCCCTCTTCTTCTCCCCATTTCTAACCACTGCCCTGGATTTCCTTCTCACAGGATGTTTTGACTGGCTATTCCATAATTCTCAATGTCCCTCATATAGTTTTCCTTCTGAGGATACTAGAACTTTAGTAGAGAACACCTGAAAAGTTAAGGTCTTCAAGGCTCAAAGGAATAGCTCTCGAAGCAGAGAATTTTCAGTGCTTCAAGTAAATGAGGAAGTCCTAACATGCCTCACATGACAGGTGTAGTGAGAACCTTGCCATTTGGGAAGGACCTAGCCCTGCCCTGGGGGCCTGAGATTTCCCAAACCACCTGTGGGACGCTGAGCAATCTCCCCACCTCTTGCTCAAAAGGATACTCTTCCCCTTTGGTTCCAAACATAGTTTGACATGGAGGATGGAATCTCTTTAAGTAAAATTCCACAACAGAGCATTAGAAAGATGTGATAAAATATACACGAGTTATTAAATATTGTCATCAAGATGAGTAATAAATCAGACACATTTTATGGTTTCTGATTATAAATTCCATTTATTCCATAAGCGTTTAAAGAAAGAAAAATGGAGACCCAACAGAGATTTAAGCATGCCTGGAATGGGTATATTTTATTATTGCTGCCTGGCTGCAGCACCCCCCATGGGGAAGCACAGACGGGCCCTCTCAGGGCTAGCAGGTATGAGCTGCTGTGTCTCTGGGACACCATGTGTGCAGTCTGTGGCAGGTAAGAACATTCCTGTGAGGTTTTTGTGAATCAAAAATTCTTGAAGATTTTGGGGTGCTTGGGTGGCTCAGTTGGTTAACCATCTGACTCTTGATTTTGGCTCAGGTCATGATCTCACAGTTTGTGGAATCAAACTCCACGTGGGGATTCCCACGTGTGGAGCCTGCTTGGTATTCTCCCTCTCCCTCTCTCTGCCTGCCCCCTTTCTCAAAATAAATAAACATTAAAAAAAGAAGAAGCAAAGGTTTAAAAAAGATTCTGGCAGATTCCTTCTGGAAGCGAATTTGAAGATGGCCTATCCCTCCAAAGCCCTGGACTGAGCCAAGAGAAAAGAATTGTGAAAGTCTGAATGGTTCCTGGCAGGCCGTGCTGAAAAATGCAAAGCCTTA
This sequence comes from Herpailurus yagouaroundi, assembly GCF_014898765.1. NCBI lineage: Eukaryota > Metazoa > Chordata > Mammalia > Carnivora > Felidae > Herpailurus > Herpailurus yagouaroundi. The sequence continues at coordinate 22,960,972 of NW_024412402.1, read as the reverse complement.
ACAGGGAAGATCCTTAACAAGAACTATCTGAAAGAATGGTCACTGTCAATCAGGCAGTTAGGCACAAATTCAGTATAGAAATTATCAGTTCAATAAAAATTATACTTTATGTTAATAGAACACTTTACAGTTTACACATATCATTCTGTTAAATCTTACATTATCCCTCGGGAAGAGCCATAGTTATTTTCATTCTAAAAATAGAGAAAATGAAAATGTCTCCTCATCCAGCCAGGTCTTTCTCAGCTCCTTCTGATGCTGCGCTCCTGAGTAATACCTCTCTAAATGTAGTACTGGTGTACAGAGAGAAAGGTGAAAATGCAGTTTCTCGAGACAGTCTTCATGGCAGAATTTGACCTGCTTTCAGCTTTGGAATGCCTCATATGTTATTCTTCTAGCAGATTTCTCTAATTATGTTTTGCTTGGGCTAAGATTAAAATTAATTGGTCTTTTCATGATCACATATTGGGTGAGTAATAGGGCCAGGCACCTGAGGATCAGCTGGAGTCTAGAGACTGGGTGTGGTAATCCACACACCAGAGATTCAGAAGGCAGTGAGAGGGGATTGGAGCATACCCTGGCGGGCCTCCGAACATGCACCCAGCAATTTGTCTAGTTCCTGGGATCCTTAATGTGCCACATACATGTATGATGCTCACATATATGAATGCAGGGCCCCACACAGACTGAGGAGCACAAATGTGTATCCTTGTAAAACACTCACACTATTTAAAAGGCTCTGAGGAGTGTTGACTTTTGGAGAAAGACCAGATAAATCATTTTGGAGAGGGAGAAAAGGAAAACAATACGATAAAGAAAACAAAACAAAACAACAACAAAAAAAACTACTCCCCCCCCCCCTTCAAATGCCACAAGAAAATGTCAAGGAAATCACTTTACTGGAAATAACAGAGAAGTTCAAAACTAAATTGTCAAGTGTCACTTCCGTGGCCCTACTCTCCCTTGCATACCGAGCTCCTCTTACCCTGCCTATTAGCTGCCTTTCTGCCTCTGCCATTGATTACCCCTCAGGATGCCACTTTTCCGTGCTTGAAAAAAGGATGAGCCAAAAAATCACTGTTGGAAAGCCTTTCACTAAGTGGAAAAATAGAGAATAAACTAAAGGACAAAGAAATGAGTGGATAAGAGATCTTTCTCTGCCAGCTGGTCATGTTCATCTCTGGAACAAGGTCCATTGGAGACCACAGAAAGGAGGCTTATCATTTCCAGTGACATCCTCAGCAGAGGGCTTTATTAAATGATTAATTGTGCAAGGCTATGTACAGGTCCCTGTAAATAGAGAAGCATATAGGGATACTGCTGCCTTCTTATAACTTAAAATACATCACATATTTCACAGTCCTACAAAAAGGTTTCCTGATTTACTTTCTATTCTACTTCTGTTACAACAACAACCACAAGTAACAGCAGTAACTTATTACAGCTAAGGGTCATGGAGCAAGAAATGGTTTGCATTATCTAGATTCATTCATTCATTCATTTGTTCATTCATTCATTCTTTCATTCAACATTCCAAAATCAATTCAGACTCTACTGGATTATATATCAGGTCCTTGGCTGGATTCTAAAGACGGAGCAATGGACAAACCACGGATCACACTTTCAAGGAACCCACACACCACTATAAACTGGGATATAAAATCATTTTGCCTTTTAAAGTGCAGGAAAACAATTTTCACGTAGAATATTTTCAGGAAGTCTAATATAAGACACCAATAAAGCAGGGTTTTCAGTTAAGTGGAACAGTGGATAGTGAGAAAATTTTTAAAGGAGAGTGTACTAATCCCATTTTCAGTGTGGTTGAAATGAGGCTGAGGGGGGTTGGCAAATTTTCCAAGTCATGGTTAATAGGTAGACAGAGCATCCAAGATGTGGTACCAACTCTGTTGGAGCTCAAATCCCTACTCTTGCCAGTTTTGCAGATACTGCCCCACTGAGTCTTAATACTAAAAGGCATCAGGAGAGGGATGCTTGCTCTTGCCTCGCTGAGTTTATCCTTTGCAGAGTTGGCCAATATCAAAGTTTTCCTTGGTCATAATTCACAACTAATTTTCTAATTTCTGCAGCTCTATCTCTGAAACAGAAAATTCAATCTGGAATGGAGTAGAGTTGGCCAGTTTTAGAAGGAATGGAGAAAAATGGAACCTACCAAGAGACATTGCATTGAACCAACTGGTAGACCTGGGTTGAGCATGCCCAAGAAGTCACAAACTAGAGGTTTAACAACAACCCTTCAAATCAAGGCCTGTAAGATTTGCATGTTACAGTCAGGAAATGTGGCCGATTAAATGCATGGAAGTCTAGATTTAAAATAGTGTCATTTGATGCTTAGCAATATTTCTTCAATGAAGAATATCTGCCTGTCAGTTTACTAATACTGTTGTCATTTTGTTTTTAATAAAGGCAGTTGGAAAACTAAACATCATGATGGAAACAATTCATCTTTCAAGAAATCACTTAAAATCAGAGTGAAAAACATGATTACACACAGTATGCCACATGCCATGGTTTCACAGCCCTCATTTGCTGTCTGCTGGACTGTCCGTCAAAGAGACTGACACCATTTGTGTGCAGAAGAAAAGGTGAAGTGCCACATTTTCCCCAACCTGCAGAAAGCAAGGGACCCTAGGTAAGACCAAGAAGGCCTTATCTCTATTTTCTTTTCACATCAAAGCAACCACCAAGGCATTATACCAACAACACTCTGTTGCTAGTTTTAACTTCCAGCATTGCCAATCCAGCAATTCGATAACATAATTTATTAACTAAATTTTAATGGAACTAATTTTCAATACAGTCAATTGTACACTGATGGGAGAATACACATTCACCGATTGAATGTGTTCTTAAATGCCACAATTGTGTTTTGTACTCATTATATACATCAACCCCATTCTTCCAACTATACCTGTACATAGATATACCGACTCCATTGGGCTTTTTCCACATTTTTATGAAATTGACATAGAAAACTAGAAAATGATAAGTAACTACTTGGCAATATGAATAGGAAGACTGTCATGAGAAGGAGAACCGATGAACATAGATCGTGCTGAACAAGCCAATATGTGAGGCAGCCACTGGCCCTTTTGGGGAATCAAGACAAATGAAATGAGGTAGGAGCACACTGAGAAATTGACAAATCTGGGCATTACTAAGTATGTCGATATCTAAAACTCCCTGTGCATAATCTTTCTGAAACTTTTCACCCAAAAGCCAGATACTGCTGAGCCTCAGTAAAATTTAATGAAGGACTTCTTCAAGGTTAATGAAGGACTGGCCCAAGCACCTGAGTTCTGCTTCCTCGCCTGTTTGTGAATAACTTGGGCCAGATCTGCCTGAATCCACTCAACCCATGCTGGGGGACTTCGGGGATTTGGCGGCACTGCACCCAGTAGAGAATGATTGGTTAATAAGATGTGTTAGACACACTAAAGCACAACCCGGTATCATGGAAGAATGAATGGAGCTCATGAACATGCCAAGGGAGTTCTGTATGTGTACATAGCACGTCTTCATGAAGAGTGTGGAAATCCCTTAAAAGCACTGACAGTTTTTCCCAGTTTTAGGACTAAAATTGGCTGAACCTCTTCATTCTTAATTGGGAGAAAATGCAGGAGCTGCGGGGAAGCAAGAGGAAGAAGACAAGGTACATGATGAGAAAGGAATGACCTAGGGGACCAGTTGTTGCAAATGCAGAGAGAAAAAGGAGAACATCTTCCCCAGAGAACAGGGGCAGGATGGCCCATAGGAACAGGGGAGGGTGGATGTGCTCTGGAGGGGAGAGTAGGATGAAAAGCTGATGGGTGCAATACTGTCACCGTGTTTCTCCTTGGATTCATTGGAAGAAAATAAGCCCATAATGCAAAGTATTCATATTGATAAACTATTTATGTGAGTTTATACAAATCAATTAATAAATGTATCAGAGGCAACAATGTATAAATAATATTTCATAGCTAATAGCTATAGTTTTATCATCAAAATATAAAAACCCATTATAATAATATCCAGTCCTGCTGTGTCTGCCTGCCTATGATACCTATACTTTCTCAGAAGTCACTCATTGCTTCAGTAGCTTTATTTATTTACTCATAATTTATATTCCACCTACTTAGAAGAAAGGGTCTGAGACAGCTTGCAATGTTAAAATATATATAAAGCAGAATAGCTAAAAATGAAAACAGGAACACAAGCCGGTAAAAAAGAACAAGGAAAGAAATGTATCAGGCACCACCTGGGCTGGGTAACTGAACACTAAATTTAGCTCCGAGCTGTGAACACTAAGAGGGACAACGTATGTTAGTTTCAATGTTCTCACTGATTAAAACAGAAGCAAACCAGCTCCCATGATCGCACAGACCCTTTCCTGGTACTGTTTAGCATGTGCAGCAAAAGAGAATAAATGGATCATATTTTTGGCTGCAGTTTTATAAAATATATAACAATGCTTTCAGATGGGCTTTCTTACATCTGCTTCGTATGGATGGCAGCTTGCAGATTCTGTATTTAGGCTAGGTCAGGTCCCTAAGTAGACCCAGTCATACCACCTTCTATCATGCCTGGAACCATGCTCAGGGATGTCATTAAAGCACAGATCTTTGTTTCCATCTCAAATACTTAGATTCAGTGGGATTCAGTGGAATGGGTGCTTAAAGATACCTTTAATAAAATTAACTATTGAGCAGTACACACAGGTCATTTCTGATGTTCATTCCTGATTGGGAAGCACTACACTCTGGATTGAGAGAATTTATGTCAGTCACTTTCTTTCTGAGAATTGGCTTCTAAATTTTGCAAGTTGGTGTCTTTTTATCAGAACTTTATTACCTTGAGAGTTCAAGGGAAATAGAATGCCTTGAACCTTGGAAATGGTAATGTAGCTCATGCCTCGGTGGTGAGGGGAGAGAGATCCTGCTCAAAGCTACAAAGATGCCTTGCTTAAAGAAGAGCCCTAACAAGCTCACAACCTGGTGTCAGATCTGGTGCTAAGCTCCACAGAGACCAACTGGTACTGGTGCATCTACCCAGAAAAGCAAGCATCTACCCATGCTTCCTACTCAAGGGAGAGAAACTGACATCCAGGAGGTACCTAATATTCACCAGATGCCCTTGCCACGCATTCCCAATTACAACTTCAGTTACTGTTCTATTGTTACTCTTCCTCTTCTTATTATTATTTGACACAGCATGGTTATCCCATTTTGCTAATGAAGAAACAATTGTTCAGAAAAGTTAATCTTCTTAATATCATACAGCAAGTAACCAGTAAAACCAGAATTTGACTCAGCTTAGTCTAAACCCAAAGCCCATACACTCTTTTTCTACTGTGACTTCACCTTGGAATTATTTTTCCTTTCCCTAGAACTTTGCCTTCACAAGAGTGCATTAAAATGGACTAGTTCAAAGCAAAGGTTCTATAGTCAGAATTCCCAGGCTTATATCTTAGCTTCGTCTCTTGAAGGTCGGGGGCATTAGTCAAGTTACTTAAACTTTGCATGCCTCAGGTTTTTCATCATGGAAGAGTGGGATATACTTTATAGAGATCTGATATGAGTTAAATGACTCTTGTGTAGCACATGGTCAGTAATCAGTAAATGATCAGTGATTTAAAGTTGTAGCAACAATGGAGTTGCTTGGGTTCTAGGAGAGATGAGTGAGAATCAACCTGTACTCTCATTATAGTAATAGTGCAGTGCTGAATGGGCCAAGGTATAGCCATAAGGACTGCCCTCATCCCACTAGGAATTCTGGGAGCTATTTTGATAAGGGTGGACAGGGGCAGAGGGAAGGGATATGACAGCAGCAGTGGCAGATTTGATATCCACAATTAAGTCTTCTAAATTATCACTCAAGTTTCCTTCTGTTTCTAAAAGTCTGTAATCTTACAAAGAATAAAATAAAATGAGAACATAAATTTTTAGAAATAGCATTCGGGCAGCTGAAAGCTGGCATCAACCAAGCCATGTGAATTAATTTTAAATTTTATTTGGTTCAAAAGATGGGCAAGGAAAGAACAGGCCAGCTTCTTGGGGAAGCTAGTGAATGTTAACAGATGTCAGAGTCGGCAGAACGTCTCAACTCCTGGTTTGCTTCCATATCAACCCCAAAGCAGAAGAGAAAAATCTTCAAGCTATGAAGAGTAGAAAGAGTAAAGAATTACACTGTTAAAATTACACAGTGAGTGATAGACCTGGGAAGGACTTTCTCTGAAACAATGCTTTTCAAGTTAGTTGTAGGAGAGGTGGGGTTACAATAGGTTTGTGCTTGGCCACAAAGCTCATCTTAAGGCTTTCAGCCAAGAGCCCAAAGGTAGACCTGCCTGCCACTAGGGGACAGTGTACAGACCGAAAAACAAATCGATTGATCCTCTCTAAAGCCCACAATTAAGAGCTGAGGTAACTGAAGGCAGACCCGGGGAGTGACTGCTAATAGTCATAGGACTAGTCAGAGGAAAAGACACGGACCTGTTATCTCTCATTTCCAAGCTGGGAGAAAAACCACCATAAACTGCTTCGAATTGGAACTTAGCTAAAGATAAAAACATCTAAAGACACATTTTTGTGTTCATTTACCCACAAGCCTTATTATATACTTTAGTAGTGGGGAAAGGAGCAGGTGAGTCACCTTCAAAGTAGGGGTTATGTATGCAAGGAACCACAATGTGTATAAAGGACAAATTACAGACAAGAGGTCCAGGTGAAAGGCCTGGAACATTCAGAGCAGGAAATGTATATTCCAGGACAGCTTCATGGAGCAGCAGCATAAGACCTGAGAGATCTGAGGAGATGGGGCATTTGGAAATGAAATAAAAGAAGGACAAATTAAAAAAACAACAGTCACAAGGTGGAGACACCAACAAAGCTCAGGGTGTACATGGGAAATGGGGAAGAGCTCTGGGTAACTCTTGGAAGAACAGAGCAAAAAAGGTACCACCAAGGGGGCTAGAAAGGGGTGTTATTTCCAGACTGGGGGCCAGGGTAGAGACTCTTGTCTGGATTCCACAGATGGCTGTTGAGATGCTGAGGAGTCTGGGTGATCCAACATGAACACAGCTGTGCGTAGAGCAGATTGGTCTGGTGACCTGGAGAGAGGGTTGGCAACCTCACTGCTTAGGAGAAAAGGAGCAGGCATGTGAGGCCATAAGGACTTACCTGGAGGGAAAAGAAGGAGGGATGGAAGAGGTGTTTTGATAAACTTGGCCCCAAAAGGAAAGGTGGGGTAGAGTGAGGGAAGCGCCAGGGAGCTAAGCCCCATTTCTTTTTTCCCTCATCTGTAAAACAAAGGGGATGCCTCCTGCTCAAAGGTTCCACTAGACTGTGAAGTTCTAATTCTCAGTGGGGCATGGGAGGGCTGGAGAGTCCATAATCACCATAGCACCATAGCACCAGAGAGTTATTCAGATGCAATCTGCAATTCAATCAGAGTCAAAACAAGGGCTCCTTGGTGAAAAAAGAGAAGTCCTAGATAAATTCAGGGTTTGCTAGCTCTCCATGCAGATGGGGTGTGTTCTGCCCTTAACTCCCACATTCAACAGGGTAATGGCTTCCGAAGTCTCCAACAAACCCACAGCTTCACCTCCTTCAAACTTGTACCTACAGCACCATCTGCTGGTGTGGGACCCTGTGGCCTGCGGTCAAGTGTAAAATCCTCATTTTGTGCCCTCAAAACTCCTTCATCACACTCTTTTCCCTGCAAAGAAAACACACACACACACACACACACACACACACAAGCACGCATAGTCACATATATGGATGCACATAAAGACAGATGCACACAGATAGACATAGATGCACATAAATGCACATATACATAGATGCATAAGACACACACAGATACATACACAGACATACACACAAACATACACGTATAGACACATGCGCACACAAGCTACAAATGCACAGCATCTCAGCTCTGGGGTAGCCTCCCTGCTACATCCTCCCACCCTGTGTTCTGGAACTCTGGCAAGCCCTGGAGGTTAAGTTGAACCACTCTCCCCAGCCCTGCTGCAAAGGACAAATGACAGACCGGTAGGACGACAATATTTGAGAGGACAAACAGTTGGACATCTGAAAAGTTAATTTGCTGGTTAATTTACTTGCAGACTGCTAATTGATCCAGCAATTCCCTCCTACCCTCTGCTCCCCATTCCAAGAGACCCAGAAGGAAAGAGACTGGCCCTTCATCCCCCCATCTGTGCCCTGTTCTCCATATTGGCTGTAGCACCTGGTGTCCTGCTCTTATTCCAGAAGAATCAGGAGCACAACCTGGTTTCTCCGAAAACATTTCTTATTAACCTACTTTTCCTAAAGATATCATTTTGTCAAAAGCATCCCAAGTTCAAATAGCTTTTATTTTTAAACCAGAAAAATCACGACACTATAATGACAATAAGCACTTTTTAACCTTTTAAGGAAAATGCCATTCCATGCCGCATCTCTTAATAGCTGACTCCTGGCAGTAGCCTCAATGATGAATCCACCAACCTGTTTAAAATGTAAGGGAGGTTATTTCAAAAGTAATCCGAGGGTGTTTCTGACTGCAAATGCAAATTCCTTTGTCAGCGGTCTCTGGCGCCATGGAGCGCTCAGGTATTTTTAGTCCACACAGATTTGCACGGGAGGAAACATACATATACACACGAAATTAATGCAAGGTGGGTACTTAGTTCTGAATATTCATTCCTTTGGGATTTTGGAGATCTGAAAGAAAAAGTAGGCCTGTCCCTGCAGAAAAATGGGTCCAGCTTCCTGGTGTCCTGTTCCGTGGTTTTGTGCCAGGATTCTGGCCTCCTGGTACTCATGAGAAATGGGCCCTGCTCATCACAAAAGACTGGCGTGGCAGTTTTGAAGCACCAGCCAGCAACCTACTGGTGATATTGAGGGGTTCTGCTCCTCACCCCCAGTAGATATTCATGTTTGTGTTTTGTGTTTGCCCATGCAAATTTGGGAAATAGAAAAAGGATGTAAAGGGGTAAAGAAAGGTGTGTGTGTGTGTGTGTGTGTGTGTGTGTGTATGTGTGTGTGTGTGTGTGTGTGTGTGTGTGTGTGAGGAGCTCAGAGACTGAGAGACTAGGGAGGAGGAGCTGGCCCCACCAGGTCAGGCCAAGCATAGGAATGTGAACATGACTATACTAAGGTTCTGCTAGCGTTGTTTGCTTGTTTTAACCAGCTATCAAGTGCGGAACAGGAGGGAAGTGTTAGGCTGACTAAGCAAAGTATAAGGATTAGTTATGGAATAGTTTTGGTACAAAACAATCAGTTAGCCCATATAAATACAACATGTTCAGGACTTTTCTGGATACTCCCAGTTTCCAAGAACTATTTGTAATATACTCACAGGTACATTTAACTTGGTAAACCATGTATTCCACATTTTTGTTCCAGGTGACTTAGGAAAATATGCTTTCGAGATAATAGACACTGGCTTGAATATTGGCTTTTGCCATGTGCTAGCTGTGTGACATTGAGTAAGCCACTTAATCTTTCTGAGCCTCAGCATTTTTTAAGTTTATTTTTTATTTATTTTATTTTATTTTTTTTTTTTTATTTTGAGAGACATAGAGACAGCACAAGTGGGGGAGAGACAGAGAGAGAGGGAGAGAGAAAAACACAAGCAGGTTCAACACTGCCAGCACAGAGCCCGATGTGGGGCTTGAACCCATGAAGCCGTGAGATGATGACCTGAGCTGAAACCAAGAGTCAGATGTTTAACTAAACCACCCAGGTGACCCAGCCTCAGCATTTTTATTTGAAAATGGAGATACTAGTACTTACTTTGCAGGGTACTTACACCTTGTCTCACAGTAGTATATATAACAAAGCATAGGAAAATGAAGTGTGTGGCTCTCTATCTCCCTTACTTATCCAGAAAAAGCTGGGTGATAGAAAGGAGAGCCTCAGAACCTAGTACCCCAACACAGAATGGCACTGGGGTGGCAGTTCCTGTTAAGGAGAGTGCAGCGAAGTAATGGACCAGCTTTCCTATTTCCCAATCTCAGGCTTCAGAAAGGCTGAGATCAGAAAGTCTTGGACTGTCCAAACCCAAAAACCTTGAGGATAAAGCAGAAGTGAGACTAGAGCATGGAAATTAGCAAAAAGGCAGATGTCAGCTCAACACTGGGAGAGACATTCTGGCTATGAGGGCTGCCCAACAAAGGACCCGGAGGTAACAAGCTCCCTGTCACCAGTTGTGTTCAAACAAAGCCAGGTAATCCTGGTCAGAGATGGCAAGTAGGGAAACTCTTTGATGCAGTAGAAGGCCCAACTATATCAAAATCAAATTGAATGTTCCCCCGATGCTAAGTCTTTGTTTCTGTGAAAGAGAAAGAGAGTATTGCTACTCCTATTCTCCCTTGAAACCTACACTCTGGAAGTCCCTGGTCCCTGCTGGAGGCAAAGAAATAATAGGAAGCCTCCAGTGTTTCAGAGCCTTGCACTGGGACCATTAAGCAATCCTTTTAGAGTAGGAGGAAGAGTGAATCTGAGACTCAGGTTTAAAATGATAATTAGCTTTTGCTATAGTCTTAATTGAAACTGGTTAATCCAAAGAGAGGCTCTTTTGGGTCAATGCTGCCCATCCACTCTCCAGCAGTTTTAGAATGATGGCAGAATGATGACACAACTCTAGTGACCCGAGCCCTGCCTTGGACATAAGAATTGTTTGACTCTTTCTCTCCTGATGTACTCTGTTCTGAGTGATTTATTTTGTCTTTCATTGGATTGCTTTTCTCTTTCCCTCCTTTTCTTCCCTAACTGCTTACACTTTGAGAAGGATACATGCCATTCTAAACTATGTAGTCTTTCCATCTCTTGTAGTCAGGATAATTCTCTAATTGACTGATCTAACTCCCCAGCTGTCTCTTTTTCTTCCTTCCTTCTCTCCTTCCTTCCCTCCTCCCTCCCTCCCTTCCTTTCTTCCTCCCTCCCTCCCTCCATCCCTCCCTCCCTCCTCTCTGTCTTCTCTGCCCCTCTGACTTTTGAGCCTAGATGCAGCATCCCACATTGAGGAGCCCAAGCATTTCATTCCTGATTTTGCCTACCCCATTGCTCGTGAGACCCCAGACTCATCAGGTTAACTCTGAGGGCTTGCCCTAGCTTACCTGAAATTCGATTGTGTCAGGCCATACTGGTATAACTGGCTCTGGTTTTTAAATAAGAAACTATCAGAATATTTCCTACAAGCCCTGGCCAGCCCTCCTAGGCAATGGGGCAGCCTGAGCTCATGTTCATGAACAGCAGGAGATCCTGAGCTCATGGACGGTTTTCTAGGGAAGAGAAAACAGACAGGAATAGGAGGGAGGAGGCAGCAGAATAGGACAGTGTGATCATAGGGTCCTGTGTCCTGGTTTTGTGGAGGTCAGATAGGAGGCTCTGTGCCTTCAAAGTTGTGGTTAGCAGGCTAAACTTGAAAGAAGAAAGAAAGAAAGAAAGAAAGAAAGAAAGAAAGAAAGAAAGAAAG
>NW_024412402.1:22934122-22949478 GCF_014898765.1 Herpailurus yagouaroundi | reverse complement strand
AAGAAAGAAAGAAAGAAAGAAAGAAAGAAAGAAAGAAAGAAAGAAAGAAAGAAAGAACCCCTCCCTCATGTCATCATTAATCTGTAGCCCTTGGTTTTTACACTGGCTTTTCTTTCGCTGCTCCAAGGCTAGATTGCTGACAGTCAGTGAAGCTAATGAGTGGCTGAGTGACTTCAATCATCACTTCCTGGATATAACTCTGTGCTTCTTTGGGACACTGTGAATAGGCCCAGCTTGCTGCACAATGGAGTCAATAGGACTCCAAGAGCCTCTACTAACACTAGGTTTGAGATAAAAGACAAGAACCTCCGGGAACCAGGAAATGAAAATGGAAACATTGACAGCATGTGAGTGAAATCCTTCTTAGAGGCAAGCTTTGAGGAGGTCAAGTACAGCAAAGGGAAATCACTGTCTGGGACTTGAAGACAACCCTGCATGTCCATGCCCTCCTTTGCTCAATGCTTGACTAGCCACCCTCAACACACACCATGATGGCTTCTGCCTGCCAGAGCACTGTTTACATGAAAAACATGATTTCCATACCTTCCAATATGGAAGAATACTACTTTGGAGTCTGGAAGCTCTGGGTGAAGTGTGGATTGTTCTCTTACTGACTCCCTGAATAAAGCCTCAGTTTCCCCATTTTAGAAGAGAGAAGCTCCATGTGATGACCTCAGTGTACCTCCCAGCTCTGAAATCCTAAAATCCTATACAGATATTTGTGAGACATATAAGATGAACATCGCAGATTTCCCTTCTCTTCCCTGAAGGACTTGAGAGATTGTCTCTATATATTTTAATTAATTCGGCTAGATTTATACTTATACCTTAAGACAGATATCTAATAACTTATATTGCTAGCTTTAGAGCCATCTTGCCCTAAAATAGAAACACAGTTTGCAATTTCATACAAGTGGAGTAGTCATGGCCTAGGCAGTCTGGAGAACATGAAAGTCTTCCAAAACTCCACCGTGAGCAAAAGCCTGAATGTCAGGATGAGGTTTGAAACTAGAAACCTTAGAAACATCTACAGAGCTATCTTTTAAAAATATATTTACCTTCATAAGAAATCCTTAATACATAATAAAGCAGCTGTACAGTTTCAGAATATGGGCTTGTATCCATTCCCAAGATTAGTTCTGTCTATGACACATCAATAAATATGTTGAATAAACCAATAAATGAATGAATAAATGAATCTCACACATGAAACATAAACTCACTGGATAGAAAGCTGCCACAAAGTTGTTCTGCTCTGTTGAAGACTCTTTCAAGTATAAAGATGTCATCTTATTGGGTAGTTTTTTTTTTTTCCCCTTAGTGGGGAGAAAGGACAGTTAGAAATTACTTCCTGAAATCATACCCAAATTTGACTTTGTGTTCCCTATATCCTTGGCCCCAATTAAGCCAGAAATGCATATTCCTTCCTCCACACATTGTTTTCTCTTTAGCAGCTACCATGTCTCTCCACATTGTCAGAATTCTGAGAATTCCCAGCTCAACTGATAGCTGGCTTTGCAATACATATGATCCACCCCACCAAAAAATAGCTGCTTATAGACTTACTTTCAGAATCAGATTTTATTTAGGCTGATATTAAATTAGCCCTTGAGTCCTTGAGCCCACACTAACAACGGCCACTGAGGACAAAGGTGAGCTAAATGTCTCATCTGGGGTTTGAGAATGGGCTCCAGATATGCAGAGGAGGACACTGAAGAGCTGACCATAGCCGTGGGCATTCAAGAAATGTGAATGTCTTGTAATGTGAAGACAGGACTAACTAGCATTCACTCATCTCAAGCTGCTACATGTGACAATGATCTGTGCCAGGCCACTAACACTGCATGCAGCTGTGTGGCCTAACAACATCTTTTTTTTTTTTTTTTTTTTTTTTTTGCATTCTAAGACATATTCATTAGCGAAATATCAGAAACCTCAGGGGCAGCATGTGCTTCTAATTCATTTTCCAATTGTATAATGAGCCAGAAGTGAAATTTTTAGGGTGAATTTAATTGACCTTTACAGCAACATCAGGCAGATTGGCTTAAATGCTATTAAAGCAAAATGTAACCCGGTGAGACTTTCTGGAAGGTTATTGGAAAATCTATCAAGTTGTTTTTTCTTAATTTTCATCAAGAAAGGAAAAGATAGTTGGAGGACATAGAAGGATGAGCAGACAGAAAGACACAAGAAAAGAGATTGAAAGCAAGAGTGAGATGGGCAGAGAGGAGGGGAAGAATGAAGTCGGAGAGGGAGAGCAGGCCTGTCCATGCCCCTCACTACTGGGGGATTATGTTTTAACGTATAAAGGAAGGTTTAAAAATGTGCAATAATGTTACAGGTCACATTGGTCTGAAATATTTCCAACACTTGGGGATAGAACAGCACAGGCTTCCCTGTGTTAACATTTGAATTTTGTGTTCAGGCCCTCTCTAACACTACTGCGATCTTCTTTCTGAATCTCTTGCCCCCTTCACCAAAAGACATGCTTGTTCTCAGTAATAAGGTAGACAAGAAAAAAGCCAGAAAGCCAGGCATAAGGCTTAAGAAATCCTCGGGTACTAAGCCACACCCTTTGGAAAGGGGTGTGGGACAGTCAACGGACAGGGTACAAAAGCCAGTGGTAAATTGGGATCAATTGTAATTCATGCTAAATCAGAGGGAAATGGCTAGTGTACTAGGTAACACCCAGCAGGGGCACATCAGAATCAGCATCAACTTACTCCAGCACCCAGGCCTTTCTCATGTGTACAAAGCCAGCAGGATATGAGGAAAGAAATGTGTGTCCATGAAGATTGTGAAAATTAGGGAAATGATGCAGTCCCATCAATGCATCCTCCAAGGGAGAGATGGTAAGAACTGAGGAGGTGGGCAGGGTAGACAGCCTGGGGCCTGGGGCAGAAATTCAGAGCTAGTGGAGATCTGGAGTATATGAGGGAAGGAAGCTGAGGCTGAACAAAAGACAGGGGAAAGGCACAGCTTCCCTGGAGTTCACATAGGATCATCAGTAGTGAGATGAATTACATAGACCACAGGGCTCTTAATTAACTTCCCACCCTGGGTAGGACTGTCTCAGAAATCACACAGAGCTGAGTCAACAAGTGGAAAACAGTACTTTTAGTTAGAGGTCTTCCCTAACTAATGGCCTTTTCTGCAGAAAGGAGTTGACACAGCAGGTCTGAGACTGCTGCCTTTAAGAAAAGCCAGCTTGCAAGAGTGGCTCTTGGCTGGTGTGAGGGAACTTTGTGTTTTGGAAGGTTCTTACTGTTTTGTAACTAAGTATAAGCATGATAAGCATGATTCGTTGTTCATAGACTCTTTGTGCAGACAATGTGTGTGTGTGTGTGTGTGTGTGTATGTGTGTGTGTGTGTGTGTGTGTGTGTGTGTGTGTGTGTTTCAGACCCCTTCTTTCCTTCTGGGAGTCTGGAATTTTGGCATGCTAGGCAGAGGATGCCTACATGACCAGCCCCCAATTAGGACCCTGAGCACTGAGTCTCTAGTGAGTTTCCTTGGGCAGAAACATCACACTTATTTCTGGATGAAGAGTGAGCTCTGTGTGACTCCTCATGGGACAAACAGAGCACAGGGAAGCCTCACAAGAATTGTTCTGACTCCACCTGTGTCTTTGTCCCATATGATTCAGATGTGTATCTTTACTATATCTCTATAATAAATCTTACTTATGAGTACAATTATATGCTACATCTTCTGAATCTTCCTAGGGATTCTCCAAACATGAGGTGGTCTGGGAGACCCCCAACACATCCTCTCTCAAGGAAAACTTTCCAGCTGGTTCTTGTCCTACTCTCAATCCTGAATCTCACATCTGCTTCTGAGATTGCTTCTGATACTGATGGAGACTACATATTTGAGCCATGGCCCAATATAGATGCATGTCCCCCCAATGTTGACTAAGCTCTCTCAGTCCTCAGAGGACTCTAATAGATATTGCAGTTACTCATCTATAAGAAACTCATGTTTGTTTGTTTGTTTGTTTTTTCCTTGCCCAGGAAAGTAAAGAGCAATGGCAAATGGGGAGGAGGTGAGAAAGGAGGGGGAAATGACCTTACTAATGAGAACAATCTTTAATAGTCTCAGGGAAAAAAAAAGAAAGAGAGAAAAAACAAAAGAGAGGGGAGACTTCTAGAAGGGAAATGCAAAAGGTCTCAGAGTCTATCTATTATCACGATGAACAATATTGTCCTCTTAGCTACTATTTGTTGAGTACTTACAATGTCTCAGGCATGTGCAAAGCCCTTTACATATATGGATTTCAGGTAAAATTTATAATGGGATGTGGTAAGTAATGGGCAATAGTATCTGTATTTTTAAGATGATGAAACTGAGGGAGAGTTTATATTAATGTGCCCAACTCATAACTGGTAAGTGATGGAATCAATACCTCATTCAGATGTGTTCTTCAGGAAGACAAGGTAAGTATCAGACATAATGACATCCTCACACTCAGTATTATTAGACTAGTGAAATAGTGCTTATAAAGGGGAAAGATAACACAAAACATGACTCCTAAGGGGACTTTCTGAAAGAAACAAGAGGAAGTCTTACCTCTAATTTTCCCTTAACACATCTGAATTCCTAGTAGCACATGTGGAGAAAGCTATCCAAGATGCCAAGAATGTTGTCTATTAGCTCCAGATTTTCAGTCCTCTGTAAGATTTTAAAGAAGTAATAACTTTCTTGAAGGCTTAATCTTCAAATGTTTTATCTTTCCTGCTGGTCGGGATTATAGATATACAGAGCATTTTCAACGTTATCACAAAGTACTTACTAGTGAACTGTATGAATATACCTTTGTATCCTATAAATATACCTGGCATCAGGGAGGCACCTACCATGTCTTTCAGATGGATGGATGAATGGATGGATGGATGAATGGATGGATGGATGGGTGGATGGATGGGTGAACAGATGGATGGACAGGTGGATGGATGGATGGTTGGGTGGATGGGTGGATGGATGCTGAAGGTGAAAAGAGACTTTGGGAAATTGCAATCATTTTCTAGTAGTGGAGGGGTGGCAAACCCCTGACTGGGTGTTTTTGATCTTTATGTTCCTAGTTTTCTGGACTAATAATTAATTAGTTAAGTGGAATAAAGTTGCTCTTGACTGCTGCATCCCTTTCTACACTTAATGTACCTGAGGTCCCTCCACATGGAAACAGGGATAGAGAAACAATGGACAGAAGAATGGAGTTTTCTGCATTGCTGCCAATTTCACCTGGCTTGGGGATTTTCAAGAAAGAATTTAAGCCTCACAGAATGTTTTCTAGTCTTCACCCTCTCAGTCCACATTTCAGAAAGGAAGATTCAAACATGTGGGTTCCCAGCTGCTGGGACTCCACTTCTTACAATGCCTGCTTAAGCAAAGTCAGTGAGCCAGGATGTTGGCTTAGGTGAGAACAAAGACATGCAACTGCTACTGTCTTGCAAGACTTTCTCGCTTAACTCAGTGTCCTATTTTTATATCCATGTAGCCCACTGGTGCACAGGAGCCTCCTTGGTTCCATGAACTGTGACCATTTATGCATTTATTGATTTACAGAACAAATACTAAGCTCTTTAGATAGGTCAGCTTCTTTTGTAGGTAATAGAGATATGATGATGACTCAGACAGGATCCCTATCTATGTGAAACCCAATGGGGGAATAAATAAATAAATAAATAAATAACTGCAAAACAATGTGTGTGTGTGTGTGCGCGCGCACGTGCGCGCGCGAGGAGGGAAGAGTGAGGAGGAAAAGAGGAAGGCATGAGAGAAAGAGTGAGATCTACTTATTTTGGAAGACTCACAAGCATCAACATACTAACTGGCATATGCATGGCCAACAAGGAAAAATGAAAAACTTTACTGAATAGAGAAGAACATGTGGGCAAGTGGGGGTTAACATCCCAGGAAAATGCAATCACATGTACGAAAATCACAAAATTGTGTAGCCAAAATCCCTAGGGCTCAGTATGGTAAAATATGGCCTGGGAAGGAAGGTGAGGAGTAGGAAGTGGGAAAGACAGGGAGTAGGAACAGAGAAGTATAGATGGAAGAGTTGGCAGGAGCCAGACAACAAAGGGCCTTTTATACTATGTGAAGGAGTCAGAGCTCTCTCCTGAGGATGCTGGGCAGGCATTGGAATAACTTGATCAGATTTCTATTTTAAAAAGGTCATCTAGTAGGAGGGTGGAGGATGATTGGAGGTGGGTGAGCCAGGAAATAAGAGACTGGTTAGGAGACAATAACATGGGCCAGACAAGAGATAACAGGCCAGGATTCAGGCTTTAGCAATGGGAATGGAAAAGACATACGTTTGGGATGTCATTTAGCGATGGGAGAGAGAGAGAGAAATCCTGACTGGTTTTCAAATTTCTCAATTTTCTTCTGCCTGCTTGCCCTATGGAGTTATATAGAACAAGACAAGGCTCCTACTCTCAGGAGAGAACATACAAACATTCAAAGACACCTAACAGCAAAGAGTCATACGAAGGCAGAGACTGTAAGGACCACGGGAGAGGAGACAGATTTGCTTCCAACTGTGTTAATCACACGTGGGATGCTGTGTGTAGAGCAGAAAGATGGGCAGGACGCAGGTGGGCCCACAAGGAGGGGACGACCCAGGAACTGGGTGACAAGGGATGCAGCAGTGAGGAGTCAGTCGTTGAGACAATGTACAGATGGGAATTATGGAAGATAAACATGAACAGATAGAGGGTGAAGGAATTTAAATGACAGGTTAAAGAGTTAAAACTTTCTTATCTGTGCCGGTGTTTCCTAAGTCTGTTCTTTGGAAGGCCTGTGTCCCAGGAGATGTTTATAACCACTTTGTGAAATGAGAGGATTGTGGTTAAATTAAGTTTGGAAAATACTGGATTAAACCGTGTTTAGCAGGTTCTATTACTAATAGACTTCTTAGATACTTGAATATTATGTACAAAGTAGAAGAAAGAGGATCAAAGGCAACAGAAAAAGAAAAGAAAAGGAAACAGACCAGGACTGGAAATCCATTCTAGCCGAGGCTTTATTGTTGTTCAGATGTGTGACTCTGAGCAAGCCACTAAAACCTCTTTGGGTTTTAATGCTCTTATCTATAAAATGGGCTCTCAGACTAGGTGAATGGCTTAACATGTGGAGGGTCCTCCACTATATCAAAGCCTTTGAAGGTGCTCATGCCTATTTTCAGTGTTTCAAATAATATGTAATGTATTAAAATGTATATTTATGTAATATCATATGTTATATATAAGGTAATGTACAAATGGATACATTTATCTACAAAGGGCAGTTGAACCTAAATAAAATGTGTGTTTTATTTTGGCTGGAATTACAGAAACTCAACATGCTAATCCTGGAAAGTGTTTACACTAGATCATAAGGTTTGTTAGTGAAAGGAATTTGATTTTTGTTCATCATTTAGTTCCTGGCATCTAGCACAGAACTGGGGACACAGTGACTCAATAAATAGTTGTTCAGTTTATTAATTAATCCTGATCAGTCACTTTGCATGGCAAACACTGTGTGTGTGTGTGTGTGTGTGTGTGTGTGTGTGTGTGTGAGAGAGAGAGAGAGAGAAAGAGAGAGAGAGAGAGAGAGAGAGAGAGAGAGAGAGAGAGAGAGAGAAAATTAGCTGTTGCTGAATATAAATTTAGGGAGACATTCTTGAAAATGGTTTCAAGGGTATTTTAAAAATGAGCGTTATTTGTTGAAAAAATTGGAGACTTGGTATAGATGATCTCTAAATGCCTCTTAATTATAAAATTATACCATATATAATTTTTTTGAGGCCTAAGAAAATGTCACTGTATTTGATGTTTCTAAGAACATTGCTATACTCTCATAGATGGAAAGTCTGCAGTAGCTGTGAGAAGTGGAGCAGACTGGCACTGAAGCTGCTAAGGAGTGAACAGATGACCAGGAAACGGAGCTTGTCAACCCAGGTTCTTTATTTTGTCCACGAATGTGAGTACCAGGACACAGTGTGGCACCCTACAAGGCACAGCAAATATGCTCTGAGTATCCCAGGAACCCAAAGATTCCTTCCTTCCTTCATTCAATACACACACCTTGGGCAGCCACCATCTGTCAGGAATGGGGAGCTGGCACTGAACACCGTAGACCATTTTATACATAATTAAATTAAACAATATTGGGGGAGCACCTATTAGGTGTCAGATATTAAGCTAGCTACTATGGATACAGGGATGAATAAGGCACAGTCTCCATTCCCAAGGAGATCAACATTCACTGAAGGGGGGGACGGTCTCAAATGTACAGGAAGCACAGAGAGGGAGCATTTGCTCCAAGGGCTGCAATCAAGAGGAAACGGATCAGAAGAGAGACCCAAGTGCATTTGCTGCTAGGGAATTTGGACCATCTTGGAGGAAGACATTCAAATAGTATTGTTAGAATCAAGGTTAAAGGCATACATTTAAGGAGCAATGGAAGGAAAGAAAAAGAATATCAGTAAGTGCATGCATCTACCTTAAAGCTATCTGGCAGCAGCAAGAAAAATAAAAAGATTTGAAAAGTAGTTTGAAAAGTGGGGGTCAAAAGAAAGATTTGTTTTTTGCCTTGCCTATTTTGTTTTATTTATTTAAAAAAATTGATGTTTATTATTGAGAGACAAAGAGACACAGAGTGTGAACAGGGGAGGGGTAGAGAAAGGGGGAGACATAGAATCTGAAGCAGGCTTCAGGCTCTGAGCTGTCAGCACAGAGCCCAATATGGGGCTCAAACTCACAAGCCATGAGATCATGACCTGAGCCGAAGTTAGACATCTTATTGACTGAGCCACTCAGGCGCCCCTATTTATTCCATTGTGAGAATGAGGAGGATCTGAGTTCGTTGCTAAGGAGCAGGGGATTTAAATGTGAAAACTGTCCAGCAGACTTAACCTACAGAGATTTTCTGTCCTCCCTTGCTTCTGAAGTTGGTATGGAGAGGCCATCATTACTTTCTTTCACATTAATATTTCAGCATTATGGATGTATCCAAAATAACCTAGTTTCCCTTAGCAACTCATTCCATTCACTTTCTTTTAACCTCTTGAGATTGTCAACCTGTACCATGTCTTAGAGTAACAAGTTTCATGTACTTACTGCCTGCTGGGTAAAGTACTTCATTTTAATTGCTCTAAATTTGCCATTTCTAAGCTGCGTGTGGTGCCTCTTGGTTCTGATGATCTAGAATTGCCAACTCATCTGTACTCCATGCCCAACACTATGGCTGGCTGGCTCTCAGTCTCATCTTGAGGCTCCCTCCCTGACCATGGAGACTCCCATGCTAGAATCTCCAATCTTGCTCTCCTCTAACATATTCCCTACATAGCAGCTACAATGGTCTTTTAGAAACAGAAATCATGTCACCATACTGCTCAAAACTAAGGAGTCCCAATTTACCTGTGACACTCACTGGTCACATTTGATTATTAAGGGTGTTCCATTCACTTTCAAAAGGAATCCCATTGGATGATAAATTAAATGTCCTCTCTATTTTAAAACCTCCAATATCTCTCCATCGCTATCAAACTGTAATCCAAACTCCAAAGATCCAGACTGGATATTTTCCCTTTGTCACCCTGAGCTCATCTGTACCTTCTCCCCTACTCACTGTGCTGCAGCCATGCTGCCCCTCTGTCTTCCCCAATATGCTGAGCCCATGCTGATGTCAAGCCTTGAGCATTTTATGCTTCCTCTGCATAGAATACAGTTCCTTCTGTGTCTTGTGATGCTGGCGTTTTCTCTTTTTGCCTATCTCTGCTCAAATTCCACAGCCTCAGAAAGGCCTTCCCTGACCACACCAGACAGTCCACCCCTCCCCACACAAACATGACGCCATCTTTAGTGCTTCTACAGTGCTCATGAATGACAGATGCAATCATTTTTTTTTTCTAAATTTGCTATGTATTGCAGTAACTTTTAACTCAAATGGTAGCTCCCTAAGGGAAGGACCTAGTGTGCATTTTTTATCTCTGTGTGCTTGGCACACCTCATACCTAAGGCACTGTTAGCACAGACAGGTCAGAGACACTCTCCATGCCTACAGCTGGGATCCTCACAGGCTTTAGAGATGGAAGCACTCTAGAAAACACATATCTTACTCTGAGATGACTTCAGTTGTAAGATTCTTTTACTATTATTAGTGCTATCTTTGTGAGCCTCAGAAAGTTATCGCAATGTGTCACAATATGTCTGAGTTGCTTTCCTAACTTACTACATGCATCTGCCCCAGACCCTTCCATTGTCTAATTTCTATTACTGGCACTTCTACATAATTACAGAAGAAAAGAACATATTATTTATTCAATATGGGAGTGTGTAAATCATTCTTATCTTGTGTCATTATACACAGTGTAGGAGTATATAAATCAATCATCACAGAAATAAGAGTTTATGATGACACAGTTTTCAAAAGAAGCTGCTTCAGAACCTCTTTAAAGAAGGGCAAAGAATTATTACATCTATTAATGGATGAAGGAAGTAAAGTTTGGAAAGACTAACTTACTCATTGAAGATCATTTAATGCTCAAACTGAGATGGTAGGCCAGATTTTCTGACTCCTACCATAGTTCTTGAAATTGGCTCCATGCACAGGTAGGGTAGACAGTTATCCAAATCTTTGCTCCAAATATGGCAGGGCAAATACTGTAGACTCTTTATTTGAAAGCATCACAACTCTGTAAAAATGTGATTTAGGAAGGGGATGAATTCTCCAGGCAGTCCACACAGGGCTTGGCACTACTTTGTTCTGTCATGCATATTGTCCTTTTGAGGAGAAGTATCCTGAAGCTGCCAGAAGTGGCTTCTCAGCTTTCTGTGGTTGCCTCCATATACCTCAACCATCATATCTAATTTATTTACTTGTTTGCTTAATTATTTGTTTCTGTATTAATTATTATTAGGTCAGAGACTATATTACCACCATTGACACCTAGCTATAGTTAGTTTATCAAATCGGTTAATGAGTCACTTACAGGATGTTGAGCACCTCTGAGGCAGAACAATACTGATGGGTCAGAAGTCAGAACCAGTTTAGAGCAGTGCTTCTCAAACTTTAGTGTTTGGGGGGGGTTATTAAAATGCAGCTTGCTGTGATCCCTGGAGTCTCTGATTCACTGGGTCAGGAGCAGAGCCTAGAATTTGCATTTCTGACAAGTTCCCAGATGATGCTGAGGCCTCCCTGTTACACGGGGTTGAGTGGATGAGGGATGTCTGGGGTATGCTGTGAGAACAACTGATTGGGAATCTGAGATGCTGGCAATAAGGTGACCAACTAACCTGTTTTGTCTAAGACTGAAGGAGATGAGATATTCAGTGCTAAAAGCGGGGAAGCCCTGAGTAGTGCTAGGCAAATCTGCATAAACTAGTCCCCCTAAATGGTAGTAAAGACAAGACATTATGGAAGGGCCATTAGGAAGCAATTGAGGGAGGGGTGCCTGGGTGGCTCAGTCTGCAAAGGGTCTGCCTTTGGCTCAGGTCATGATCTCATGGTCTGTGAGTTCAGGCCCTGTGTCAGGCTTTCTCTGACAGCTCAGAGCCTGAAACCTGCTTCAGATTCTGTGTCTTCTTCCCTCTCTCTCTCTGCCCCTTCCCTTCTTATACTCTGCCTCTCTCTCTTACAAAAATAAATAAACATTTAAAAATGTATAAATTTATAAAGGAGGCAATTGAAGGATAAGCTAACTAGTGTGTATCAAAGGCAGGAATGGTCTGATTATGAGTCCTTCATAATACAGAATACAGAATACACACACCTTAAGGGCAGGACCACTCTTTATTCTCCTCTTGTTACTAGCATCTAGCATACTTTTGGGCATACAGTAGGTACTCTAAAAATGTTTGTAGATGGACTATCTGCCTGAATGTTCAAATGAATGGATGAGTGAATGGATGGATAGATAGGTGGTAGATGAACGGTTGGGGAGATGGATGGTTGAATGGATGGATGGAGGTAAAACCTATCCCTTTCCCCATTATAGTCCACAGTAAGCTTGTCTACTACCAGCAAATCAAAGATCCTAGGGTGTGTGGCTTTATATCCAAGTAGGGGGAAAAGACCTGCTCTTAACTCAGTGGGGGCTATCTTTGAACATAATTCCGTGAGTACCTTCTGGGCAGAGTGGGGCACGGCAGTGGCACGGCGTTCCATCTGTCAGCCTAGCTCTTTCCTCAAACCTCATTCACTTCTCTGCTCCCTAGGGAACCTTCCAAAACCTAGAAAAAGGAACAGTTCAGTGAAGCTAAAAAGAGAAATAGGTAAAATTGAAATGCAAGTTTCTCTGTTTTAGAAAAATTAAGGACGTGGGAACCTCTGTTGTGTTAAATGTTTGGTATGTTCAGAAAGTAAATACAGTCAGTGAACAGGCAGGAGATTAAGGTGACAGGGAGAGCAGTTTTGAGCCCCGTTAGATATTAATTTCCCATAGATCATCTGTCTGCCCTCTCCTTGTTTGAAGTTCCCAAGGCTGGAGGCTTCAAAGCACACACCTACTGCCATTTGCACACAGCTCATGACTCCATGGGGAGCCGCCTCAGCAGGTTATAACACTCTGTCCCTGCAGGAGCCTTCCCCACACTGCCTCTCTGTCAGTAGCTGCCTTTTTCTCCATTCTGGAACATCAAGGACAATTCTATCAGCAAGTCTAGCAGCTGGTAATAAAGCCAGCTCATCCCCAACATGGTGCATGTCCCATGCTCCACCCAGGCAAATTGATTTAGGATATGAAATGCAAAGTGACCTAAGCCTTCCTCAGAACTCTCACCAAAATGAGGACTTTTTCTTCCTTCTTGCTTCTTTTTCCCCCTTCTTCTGTGTTCCTCTTTATTTTTTCTTTTGAAAAAGTTTTGAGTAATGTATGGGGCATACTTAGATCCATAATTTGACAAAGTTATTTTTAATTATGAATTTATGACTGTTCCCTGCTGAGGATGGATGGTTCCTGGCCTGTAGCAGATCACTGCCTAATAGAAGAAGAATGACAACATGTCTTAAATGGTGCTCTACTAGGGATTTGTGTAAGGAAGAGTGACACAAAAGAGGGATGCTGAACTCTGTTGCAAAGTGCAAGTGGAAGCTTCACAGAAGTGGTAAGATTTCTTCTGAACTCACCTTTACCGGGCATCAGACAGTGCATGTTCTTCCCAGACCATAGAAGGTTATAGACCAGCTGGAATTTGAAAGGAGTTTTTTTCTTTTCTTTTCTTTTCTTTCTTTTTTTTAAACTCAGCAAAGGAGTTTGCAGACACAAGTAATACTAGCGATAATCATGGGAAACAACAGACCTCTCTCCTGAATTTGAAAATGTCATTCTTTACATTTGCTAAAGGAGAATGCCACATTAAATGAAAATGTTAGCTAAAAAAAAAAAACAAAAATAAAACACATTTTTCCAGCGGAAAGAGGACTGACCTTTGGACATGGTATCATTCAATCACTTAGGGTTCCAGGTGAAAAGCAGGTGCTGGTCTTTAGATCCTCCAACACCCATTGCTGGCTAATATTTGACAGATCTATGATTCTAAGGACCTTATGGCCATATAGAACCAACGATTTTGAATATTTGGATCTCTGCTATACTTTTTACTATCGTTTAACAATTTATTTAGATCCATTTGACATCGATAATATATTCAACCTGAACTCAAAATACTCTTGTTTGTGGCTTTGCAAAGCGACAAACTGACCATGGTAAACTTTGGTTCTCCTTGGATTAAAGCAAGTAACAACTCAGCTGCTTAGGTGTAGACACTCAGGAAGGCCCATGATCACCCACTGACAGTATCAAGACAGCTGTGGAATGGATGACAGCCTGCAAAGATGAGAACACAAAGCGGGAGGGCAGAGAGGACATCTCTGTACATTTACAACTCTGCTCGGTAAATAAATCTGTTCAAAGAATTCTGAGAAATAACCTGCTGCCTATTCTTCTAATCAAGAAATCCTATGGGTCAGCGCCCTCCCCTCAGCCCACACCTGAATTAAAGATGGTGCAGTTTGTTTATAGTAATTCCCTACCAGGTCATTTATTGACTGAACAATCCCAGCAAAATCCAATGGCACAGCCTGGCCTGCTGACCTCTGTTTCAACATTGATTGTTGCTGCTCACCTCATTAGACCATTCTTCTCAGCAGCCACTACCTACCCAAAGGAATTTCAGCTAATCCTTTTTTTGTTTGTTTGTTTCTTAGTTTTCTTTAAGTGAATCAAAAGCACTGACTTCACACTTGGAAAGACAAGCCAAACTTCCATGTCAAAGAAAGAAAACTTACTTTGGCCTTACTCTATGTCTCCTTAGTAGAAATGCACACTCTTCAGGGTCAAGGAGAAAGGTGTGATTTGCTAGTGTTCACTTAAGAGTTGCTAACCTCAGAGCCAAGTGAAAGTGGGAAAGGAAACAGAGCTAGCTTTATTTTTCTGGAGGCTGTAGTGGGCTAACATGATAATAGCTGCTAGGATACAGATGTAGTCTAATGAATGAACTAAATGAATATTCACTGCCTATTATTAAATTGTGCAGCAGTACTTTATTTCACATAATTTGATTTCTAACCCAAATACTCAAAGCTACAACTGCGAGTGTGGAAGTGTACTTTACCTGTCAATGGAATGATTTCAAGTGTTTACATTTTCACTAATGTCAGCAAGCCATTAAAGCTAATCCTGGGCATTAGCTTACTGTTAATGGTCACTGTAACCTGCATTTAGCATCCCAAGTACAGACCACGTACCTCAAGATCTAAGGTCTTAACTGGCATTCAAAGATGAGTTTTAGCTAATCTATAGTTGCCTCTAAATTGTTATGCAATATATTTTTGTTAGTGAAGATTTTTCAGGGAAGGGTCATTGTCCTCAAAGTATCCAAATAACTGCTTGACCCCAAAGCCTACTAGAGGAAAAACTTCTTTAAATTACAATCTTTCCTGAGAAGAGGGTCTGTGTCTCTATTTCCCTTTAAATTATTTTAATGTTTTAAAAGGTTGTACATGTTTTATTTAATGTTTATTTATTTTTGAAGGAGAGAGCGATGGAGAAAGAGAGAGAATGAATATGAATGGGGGAGGAGCAGAGAGAGAAGGAGACACAGAATCCGAAGTACACTCCAGGCTCTGAGCTGTCTGCACAGAGCCCAAATGGGGCTTGAACCCACAAACTGTGAGATCATAACCTGAGCCAAACTCAGATGCTTAACCAACTGAGCCACCCAGATACCCTCCTTTTTATTAATTATAGAGAGAGAGAGAGAAGGAGAGAGAGAGAGAGAGAAGGAGAGAGAGAGAGAGAGAAGGAGAGAGAGAGAGAGAAGGAGAGAGAGAGAGAGAGAGAGAGAGAGAGAGAGAGAGAGAGAGAGAG
>NW_024412402.1:22873090-22934112 GCF_014898765.1 Herpailurus yagouaroundi | reverse complement strand
GAGAGAGAGAGAGAGAGAGAGAGAGAGAGAGAGAGAGAGAGAGAGAGAGAGAGAGAGAGAGAGAGAGAGAGAGAGAGAGAGAGAGAGAGAATCTTAAGCAGGCTCCGTGTTTAGTGCAGAGCCTGATGCAGGACTCAACGCCACCACCCTGAAATCATGACCTGAGCCAAAATCAAGAGTCAGATGCCCAACTGACTGAGCCACCTAGGTGCCTCTCTGTCTAAATTCTCAATTTGTCAAGTACTAGGGTTTGTTTTAAACATGCTATTGGTAAAGAAAATAACTGGTCTTAAAAGCCTAACTATATTGAGCTCATTTAGTCTCATATATTTATTTTTATTGGGGGAAATTATTATACCCCTATTTTATAGGTGTGAAAACTTAGATTTTATAAGTAGTGAAATAGATTGTATGAGAAAAGTCAGCAATTTGGCAAGACACTCTTTCCTGAAAACATTGAAAATTAATACAGTAAGGTAGTGACTCAAATAATGCTCCTTAATTTATGGGCAAGAAAAAAACAGTGCTGGAACTTCTCAAGGCACTGTGATGTAATTAAAAGCAAACACTCAAAGGGGAAGATGTGGGTTCTAGCTCTGACTCTGATATTTCTGAGAATTGTGATTTGAGGCCAATCTTATGCCTTTCAGAGCAAGGATGAGAATCAAGGTTGATGACAGATATGAAAGCTTTTTGTAAAATGTAAAGTATATATAAATGTTAGCTATTAATAGTATTTTGAAAATGAGAATGCACATTAATGCTATTACCAAAGGTCAGAGGGATGTGGATTTCTTCAAGAAAGATCTAAATAAAGGCTGATATAAAACATGAATGTTTCATGGAATGTGTGTGTTGTCTGTAACAACATCCATCATGACCTTCCCCACAGCCTTGCAGACAGCTAAAAGCTACATTACTATTGACATTATCACATCATCAGAAAAGTGACTTTCATGTAGACAAAAAAGATTCCAAATAGCTACAGTTTAACCTTACCAGAGACAAAGAAACTAGATCAAGTATTTAATAAAAAATAATCAAGAAAATTTCAACTTGAGAGTTACTCCTGCTTGGAGGGTTCCATGTCCTTATGAACAGTTATTATATTATTTGTTTAGCTGAAATCCAAAGGGAAAGGCAGACAGAAGTTAGGCTTGCATCAAGGTATCTTATTTTTTTTTATCCCAACTTTATATCTGACATTCAAAACCCCTGAACAAAATTCCATTCAATGACACAACACATCTATATGATATGCAGAAAACTCATTACAAAAGGAAAAAAAATAAAGAATAGAGAGAAACAGTATCTCATTCATCCATTAAACACATTACTAATATATAATAGACATTTCCCATGTGTTGTAGCCAGTCTCCAAGATTGTCCCAGTGACCTCCAATATTTATGCCCTTAGGTAAATCTCCTCCCTTTCATTATGGGCTGACCTAGTAACTTGATTCTAACAAATAGAATACAGCAAAAGTGGTGGGATGCTATCACTCTCTCACATTAGATTATAAAAGTTGGTTACTTCCATCTTGCTCACATTCTATCTCTTGCTGTCTTGTTTGTTCCCTTGGGTGAAATGAGCTCCCTTGTTGGAGCTGCCATATGGAGAGGCCCATGTGGAAAGAACCTGAGGGCAGCCTCAGCCAACAGTCCAGGAGGAAATGAATCTTACCAACAACTACATGAGTGAGCTTGAAAATGATTCACCTCTAGTAGATTTAACATGAATGTAGCACTAACAGATACCTTGGTATCAGTATGATGATAGATCCAAAGCCAGAGGATCCAGCTAAGCTGTGCCCACCAGACTCCTGACCCAGAACAATTGGGAAATACAAAAGTAAATGTTGGTTGTTTTAAGGCACTATGTTTTGGAGTGATTTTCTGTGCAACCATAGATGATTAATTCATAGATAACTAATTTTACCAGGAACTACACTGAGTGCTCAATAAAATTGTGCAGACTCATATAATTTTTAGTTTTATCTTAACTGATGTTTTATCTTAAAATTATGGCAAAATTTCTATAACACGCTAATCTGCCCATAACTATTTCCTGGCCCTGAACCCACCCAGGCTATCTGTTATCCATAGAGTAACATCAAAGCTCATTACCATTGTGCAAAGTTGGCCAAGCTTGACTACTCTCTTCTTCTCCAGGTCCATCTCAAACCACTCCATGGTCACATTTTGCATGCTGGCAACATTGAACTGCTTATGCTCTCATTTACATTTCCCCCCCCAAATCCATGACTGCATTCTGAAACTCTGTCCAGATGATTTTTCTTCACCCATCTCCTTACCTCTATTTTTATGTATAAAAAGCCTACATATCTATTAGAAGATTAGTAGGTTGCTAACTTCTCCAAGAAGGTTTCCCTGAACCTTATAGTTTGGGTTAGGTGGTAGTCTTCTGGGTGTCCATACAAACTTGGGCTTATTGGTGTCATCACATGTACTGCATTGATAGAAGCTGTATGTCCTTATGTCTGTCTCTGTGCTTCAACTCTGAACTCCTTGAGAATGGGTCTATGACTTATTCGTCATGTACCCTTCTCATCTATCACAGTGTAGCTGTGATAGAATACCTCCTGGCTGGATAAAAGAAGGGACAAATGGCACATCCCTAACCATATTTAGAGTATAATAATGCAACCTGATGTTAAGCCATTGAACTAACCCTAAAGCTTATTGTGGGTTTTGGGGAAGGAAATTTTTTCTCTTAACTTTTAAGATTCTTCTAGCTGATCTAAGAATCAAATTGACATGAGGCAGTTTAACAGGAGAAAATCAGATTTAATTATGCATGCACAGAGAATCCATATAGATGTGAAATTCCAAAGATAGGCAAAAAGAGGTATATATACCATCCTGAACTAAAAAGAAGGGGTCAGGGCCTGGGAATTCAAAGGGAAAAAGTCCAATTCACAAAAAGCTGAAAAGAGTAAATGTTTGGCAAACGAATGTTTGCAGGAACAGTGGCACATAGAGGACTGTGACCAAACAGGCTGAGCTTCGTTCCTCCATGCCTACCATACCTAGTTCATAGCATAATGCAGTTATCTATGGTGGTAGCTTTCTTCCTGGAGCAGGCCCTCTATACAAATTCTTTTAGGCACGTGGGAGTGAAGGAGTTCAGAATTTCTAACCAGTCTTTTTTCTTCTTGAGTCTAATTTCAGCTCAAAATAATCTGCATGCCAAGGTGGCACATTTTGAGGCAGCATGTCCTTGGTTCCTATGTGGGTAGTGGTCAGGTTGGGGCTATTACCACAAAGGAGATAGTATGAAGTTCAACATGATTGGCAACTAGGCAATTTACAGATGAGTTAGTCCATTCTACCATTTGGAAAACTGTTTATACTGCAGAATATCCATTTGGTTATGAGAAATGGCTGATTTGTCTGTGATAGGGACCCTCAGTCATTGAATTTCTGTGGTTTCAATATGAAAGCATTCTATAAATTGGGATCACCCATAACTGTATTATTGGCTTGCTAATATAGATAGTTCCCTTGTATATGATAGATATTAACTGGGTTGTGGTGGTGTGTCCAAAATCCTGGCTCATAAAACAAGTAAACAGTATAGTTTTAGAGTTAGAAGCAACTTGATAAGTGCAGTCTAGGCCACCCTTCTCAGTTTATAGAGATAATAGTTTAAGTACACTCTCCCCCATATATGGTAAGCCCTCTGTGGAAGCCAATACAGATAGGACACAGAGCATGCTGCTACATGCTGCTACTAGAGGGAGGCTATAGTATTAGACAACAGTGAAACCCTTACCTGCGAAACAATAGTGATGAGTATAGGAAAATACAGCCTGATCAAGTGAAAGGAAATGCAAATATAAGGTATTGTTCAAAATAATTTTAAATCTCAACAGCTGGGGGTGCCTGGGTGGCTCAGTTGGTTAAACATCCAACTTTGGCTCGGGTCCTGATCTCATGGTTCCTGAGTCCCAGTTCTAAATAGGGTTCAAGGGGAGTTAGAACCCTGCTTCAGGCTCTGCACAGACAGCATGGGATTCTCTCTCTCTCTCCCTTTCTTTCTGCCCTTCACTCACTCACACTCTCTCCCTCTCTCTCTAAAAACAAAACAAAACAAAACAAAATGAAACAAAACAAAACAAATCATCCCTTTTGTAAAAAGAAAATCTCAACAACTGGACTGAAATCCAGTTGCAGCAGAGGCCTGCACACCTTTACCTCAGGTTTTTGAAAGTGATTAAAGTGATTATAGAGGGTTGGTACTGAAGCAATGGGATTTCCTTATATCCATGTCCTACCCCTTAACATGACCCCCCACCCTTAACTTGGTGTTTGATCCCTAGCTCTGAGGTAGGACAAGAGAGTCTGTTAGTGAGCTAAGAAGTGGTTGGTCAACTCTGGACTGATGTCCAACCCAGTGTTACTGCCACATCAAGTGGGGAAAAGAGGACAGAATATTGTTGGAACTCAAGTACATCAGAAGCAAATGATGACTCCATTCCAGAAGGGGCAGAATGAGCCAGACCTTCCTAACTCCTCCTTGAAAGTTTACACACAGCCTAAGTTCTGAGCTTAGCGAGTCCTGCGCTTGCCCAACAGAAATGTGCAGAATTCTATTCCTGAACTTTATCTCATCTTGTTTTACTTTATTATTATTATTATTATTATTATTATTATTATTATTAGCAATGACAGCTATTCATATATAAGATCATATAATTAAAATTATAATATAAAGTAATCATTAGATTTCAGAGACCAAATGCTTTATTATTTAATTTCACAACTCAATATGACAAACATTATTATTATTTGTTTTATAGAAAAGAAAGTCAAGGTTAGAACACTGTAGTACTGTGCCCAGGGTCCCTACAAGATGAGGATTTGAAATTAGACCCATGGGGCACCTGGGTGGCTCAGTCAGTTGAGTGTCCCAATTAGCTCAGGTCATGATCTCTCATGGTTCGTAGTTTAAGCCCCCAAGTTGGGCTTTGTGCTGACAGTAGGGAGCCTGCTTGGGATTTTCTCTCTCCCTTTCTCCCTGTCCCTCCGCCACTGACTCATACACTCTCTCTCTCGCTCTCTCTCAAAGTAAATAAATAAACTTAAAAGAAAAAGAAATTAGACCTGTGATTACAAAACTAGAAACCTTAACCATCATGTTATGATCAAGTTCTTACTTTGCTCCTGTTCAATTTTTTTAATGTTTATTTCTTTTAAGAGAAGAGAGAGAGAGAGCAAGCAGGGGAGAGGCAGAGAGACAGACACACACAGAATCTGAAGCAGGCTCCAGGCTCTGAGCTGTCAGCACAGCCCCACGATGGGGCTCAAACTCTGGACCAGGGAGATCATGACCTGAGCTGAAGTGGGACCCTCAACTGACTGAGTCTCCCAGGTGCCCCTTACTTTGCTACTTTTATACCAGACTCTTAGTCCTAAGTCCCTGGCCTTTTTCCAGTGTAGGTTTTGCTAAATTCTCTAATTCCTGGCTGCTCCAACTCTAATGCCTTGTCCATCTTTACTTCATTTTCTATGTTCCCTCCATAACAACTAGGTTTTTGTCACTCACACCTAAACCAGTGATTTGGGCCCTCTCCCATGCCTGAGCACTACTTCTTCTGCTTCAGCTGAGTCATACATTCATGCACATTCCCAGCCTTTCCAGAGGCTCTTCCAATGGCTCACTTAACTGGATGGTTTTATTGATTGATTGATTGATTGATTGATTTTTTTAAATGTTTATTTATTTCTTTTTGAGAGAGAGAGAGAAAGAGAAAGAGAGGGAGAGAGAACACGAATGGGGGAGGGGCAGAAAAAGAAAGAGAGAAAGAGTCCCAAGCAGACTTTGCACTGCCAATGCAGTACCTGATGTGGGGCTCAAACTCACAAACCATGAGATCATGACCTGAACGGAAAGCAAGAGTCAGACGCTTAACTGACTGAGCCACCCAGCTGCCCCTGGCTGGATGTTTACGGAATACTGCAGCTAACAAATTGGAGTAAAATTAGAGAATACACATTCTTTTCAAATACACATGGAATATTTACCACAGGTTACTATTTGAGCTATAGAGTAAGTCAGAACTTATATAAATAGAAATATAAACATAACTGTATAAACTTGTAACTCATATATCAAATAAGAAATAAAATAAATCAAATAAGAAATAAAATAAAAATTCAAAAATATTTAATAAATTAAAAAAATTAAATTAAAAAATTATTATTTAATATTAAGTGTCAAAGTGTCTAAAGTATACCTACAATAGCACAATTCTAATAAGAGATCTAAAATTTTGAAAAGATTGAAAACTAGGGAGGTAATCCTATAGTTAGAAATCCTATAGTTAGAAAATAGCAATAGAATAAACCTAAAACATGTAGAATAAAGAAAATACTAAAAATAAGGGGAGAAACTATTGAATTAGAAACCAAATACAAATATTGTTTAATAGAGTTGAGAAGTGATTCTCTGAAAAAAACAAGAAAAGTGGTTTTTTTGTTTTGTTTTGTGTTGTTTTGTTTTTAAAGTATGCTCCATACCCAACATGGGGCTTGAACTCAGGACCCTGAGATCACAAACCACATGCTCTACAGACTGAGCCAGCTAGGTGCCCCCAAGAACAAAAAAAACCAAAAAACAAAAACAAAAAACAAAAAACAAAAAAACAAACAAAAAAACCTCTTAAGCTTCTGTAAATGTAGGTTACAGGGAAAAAAAAAAACTGGAGAAAAGGCACAAATATGCAATACCAAGAATACAACAAACCAGTATATGATAAGTTCTGGAGAATTTTGCAATTAATGGGAACATTTACTGGTAACTTTGAAAATGAATAACAAGGAACGGACTAAAAACATGGAAAATCAAATTAGATGTAATGTTTAGAAGTAAACATTATCAGAAGTTAAAAACTCTAATAGCCACCATTAGGAACAGAATAATTTACAGATAAATTCTAACAAAAATATAATACACAGATAACTCAAAAGTTAAACAGACTGTTTCACAGAGGCTAAAAAGAGGAAATAGTTTCCAGATTACCTGTTGAGCTAGAATTGTCTTGATACAAAAACCAGAAGAGCACGGTGCCAGAAAAGGAAAATTATAGTTTGCTCTCACCTATAGTGATGCAAAATCTAGAGATGTCTTTTTTAAAAATGACCAAGTTGTTTTATCCTAGGAATGCAAATTTAGAGTAATTTTAGAAAATGTATTAATGTACCAGGTCACATGAATGAATTTGCTTCTGATGTTGGAAGGATGATGTCTGACAAGACTTCTTAAGCTATAATGGGCATAAATGCATCTGGGGATCTTGTTAAATGCAGATTCTGATTTAGCGGGGGTGGGTTGGGCCTAATGCTCTCCATTTCTAACAAGTTCCCTGGTGATGCTGATACTGCTGGTCTGTAGATTACCTTTGGGAAGCAATGATGTAGGCCTACTGGTTTTGAAGGAGTAGATTTCCATTTTAGTCAGGAATGTGTCCCCACCTCCATTCTAGAGTACCATTCTGTCAATCTCCATTGACTTTTTTTAACGTTTATTCATTTTTTTGAGGGATGAGACAGAGGGTGAGTAGGGGAGGGACAGAGAGAGAAAGAGACACAGAATCTGAAGCAGGCTCCAGGCTGTGAGCTGTCAACACAGAGCCCAGTGTGAGCCTTGAACCCACGAACTGTGAGGTCATGACCTGTGCTGAAGTCATATGCTTAACCGACTGAGCCACCCAGGCACCCCATAATCTCCATTAATTTTTATGTCAGGTATTCCCCTTGAACCAGGTTACAACTACTAGATTTTTCAGGGAGCTTCTGAAATGACTGGTCAACGTTGAGGGGGAAAAACCCCACTGTTATTTATTTCAATAAGTTCAGGACAACTATTTAGTAAAATGTGGGGGTGACTCGGTGGCTCAGTGGCTTAATCATCCAACTCTTGATTTTGGTTCAGGTCATGATTTCGTGGCTCATGAGTTCGAGGCCCACATTGGATTCTGCACTAGCAGTGCACTGCCTGGTTGGGATTCTCTCTCTCCTTTTCTCTCTGCTCCCCCCCTGCTCTCTCTCTCTCAATAAATAAATAAACTTTAAAAATGTGATACATTCATGACAGAAGCTCAGAGGAAATTATGCATATAAGGAACTTCCTTAACTTGAAAAAATAAATTTACTAAAAATGTATAGCAAACATCATATTTAATAGTGAAGCAATTAGAAGCAATTACTGTAAGGTCAGGTCCAAAGCAAGGACACTCATTCCCATAGTTTCAGTTCAACAACAAATAGGAGGTCAGAGTCATCACAGAGAGACAACACAAAGTTATAAAGATAATAAGAAATAGAAAAGAAAACAGCTTTGTAATGATTTCTAATGATAGGATTATCTCCGTAGGAAAACCCAGTATATCAAAAGATTAATTAGAATTAATATGTCAGTTTAGAAAAGTTGCTGAATATAAGATCAATATAGAAATATGAAGTAAATTTTTAAACACAAGCTGCATACAAAATAATTAATCAGTGGATACACTATTTATAATGGCAACAAAAATAGAATTTGTGAGAATGGCTGTACAAAGCATATAAGAGACTACAGAAAAAATCATAAGATTTTATTGAAAACTAAACACATGGGACCTGAATAAACAGAAACACTTTGTATGTTCATGGGTGGAAAATATTCAGCACCATAAATATGGTAATTCATACCAAGTTATTTTATAAATTTAATTTAATTCAATTCTGGTTAAAATCCCAAGAGAAGTTTGAACAAAGAATCAGGAATGACCAAGATGAATCTGAAAAGAAAGATGGAAAGACTCATTATACCAGATAGCAAGATATATTTCAGAGCCACTGTAATTAAGACATCGTGATGTGGGCCCAAGAATAGATACGTGGACAAGTAGAGAAGGTTAACTGCCGCCCACCCCCCCAAACAGAACACATTATATATAAACTGGATTTAGGAAAGAAATCCATAAATTTTGCTGTGACCCTTTTCTCAACCATACCCAAAAATCAACTGCAGGCAAATAAAACAGCTAAACATGAAAAGCAAAGCTTTGTTATTTTTAGAATACAATATGAGAGAGTATTTTCATGTACTTCTGGTAGAAAAGTATTTTTCATGTAAACACACATATATACACACACACAAATAAAAAATATGATTTTAGTTAATTAAAACAAAAACAAAAACACCTCCTCTACCCCCACTTCCCCAAAATCATAAAGTGAAAATTCAAGTCACACATTCAGAGAAAAAAACTGGAAATTGCAATGCATAGAACTATATAAGAATTAGGATTCAATGTATAAAAAAAAGAAATTAAAAACCTACCAACCATAGAAGAAAGAAAGAAAAAAAAAAAAACTTCTTAGAAAACATGGGCAGTTCAGTAAGAGAAAAACCAAATGACCAATACATATATTAAAAGATGTTCAACCATACTAGTAATCAGGAAAATACAAATTAAAACAAAAATACGATGTCATTGTACACCGAGCAAATTGCCTTATCTCATTGCCCCAGTGAGATTGTAAACTGGTAAAACCATTTTATCGAGCAATTTGGCAAAATCTAGAAATTTTGAAGAGGGTGCTCTTATACTACACCCAGGAATTTTCTCATATGTATATAAGGAGCCATGTACAAAAACGTTTATTGCAGCATTGTTCGTGATAATTGGCAATAACCTAATTGTTTTGCAACAATAGAAAGCCCAATCAGTGGTATATTAAAAAAATGTGGCTGTATACTGTAATTAAAATGAATATAATACATAACTGTGATATCAATATTCCATATATATAATATATATGCATATATAAACATATATATAAATATATATGTATATATATATTCAATAGGAATAAATCATATCTATGAAACATAAAGTCACATAAGCAGGAAAGTAACTAAAATGATATAACCAGATAGAAATTATTTATAACAGTTCAAGATCATGGAGGACAGCATTATATTTTATTTACACACACAAATGCATTACAGTTAGGAAAAAAAATATCACCAAGTTAATAATTATGGGCAACTCTGAGGAGGGAAGAAAGGAGTGAGGAAAAGAACTGAAGTAGAATAAACAGGGGGATTCAGTTTGACTGTAATGTTTTATTTCTCTAACAAAGAGGTGTGAAGTAAAGTTGGTAAAACTGTTAAAATGTGAGGGGCACCTTGGTGGCTCATTTGGTTAAGCAGCCGACTTCAGCTGGCTCAGTTCATGATCTCATGGTTCCTGATTTCCAGCCCTTCATCAGCATCAGGCTTTCTGCTGTCAGCACAGAGCCTGCTTCAGATCCTCTGTTCCTCTCTCTCTGCCTGTCCCGTGCTCTCTCTGTCTCTCAAAAATAAATTTAAAAAAAATTTTTTTAAATGTTAAGGTGTGAGAAAGATGGGTACTTAATACATGTTTTTGTGTTTTATTACTCATCATGTTTTTCTCTATCTTTGGAATATCCATATTTTAAATGTTGATAATAATTTCAATAGTGTTTGCATAAAAATGTATGCAAATTTTCTCACTCAATGACTGATATAGTCAATTAATGTCCTCCTTCTACAGTGTCTTAAAAAAAAAAATAGCGGGGCGCCTGGGTGGCGCAGTCGGTTAAGCGTCCGACTTCGGCCAGGTCACGATCTCGCGGTCCGGGAGTTCGAGCCCCGCGTCAGGCTCTGGGCTGATGGCTCAGAGCCTGGAGCCTGTTTCCGATTCTGAGTCTCCCTCTCTCTCTGACCCTCTCCCGTTTATGCTCTGTCTCTCTCTATCCCAAAAATAAATAAACGTTAAAAAAAAAAAAACTTAAAAAAAAAATAGCTCCCTGTGAGTTTTTCTTGCCCCCTCTGGATGAACATGCTCAGTTGATGGCATTCATCTTTAGGTAACCTCCAGGTGTTGGCAAACTTGTGGATCCTATGGTATGGCAGGCTCCCGATTCTCAGTGTCCTACTTACCATGCCACATTTTTTCTTTTTGTTTTTTAAGTTTATTTATTTATTTTGAGAGAGAGAGAGAGAGAGTGGAGGGCAGAGAGAGAATCCCAAGCAGGCTCCACACTCTCAGCACAGAGCCCAAGGCAGGGCTAGAACTCATGAACGGTGAGGTCATGACCCAGCTGAAATCAAGAGTCAGGCATTTAACCGATTGAGCCACTCAGGTGCCCCATCATGCCACATTTTCTTACTACAGTTAATTGTGAGAAATGAAACAGAAGCCACAGCTTGCAAAACTTTACTGAAAATTGTAAAATTGATAAACTCTACAAAACCACGACATGCACCATAAACAATCTAAACTCGAGTTTCTAATACCAGCTTATTTTGATCCTTATGTTCCAAAATAGGAATATATAATAGACCAAACTGATTTAACAGGACTTCCTATGGAGTTACTTGTTCCAAAGAAAAGCCCACTAACCTGTTCCAGCAAGTCAACTGGTTTACAAAATCTGACCAATCCCTGCTCAGTGCCTGCTCACTACCTTCTTCTGCCCTGAATCCACTCCATGGCTAATCCCAGCCCCAGGAGCCTTAGAAAGTGCCTTTCCTCACTTCTTACCTTTCTGAGATTATCTCAAAGTGTTGCTTTCTCCTGATCAGCAGATTGAATTAACCCCGCTTTGTATCACCAACATGCATCCCTGGCCATCTCTGAATGGGGATTCAACAATACTGTGGGAACAAATGGAGTTTGCCCTGGGAACTCAGCATCTCCTGCCACTTTTCTCTGACATCATGCCCCTTCTCTGGACTTACTGAACAAAACACAGATTTCTTTCTTTTTTTCTTTTTAGTTTTTTTTTTTTTTTAATAATGTTTGTTTATTTTGAGAGAAAGAGAGACATAGCACAAGAACAGGAAAAGCAGAGAGAGAGGGAGATAAAGAGAATCCCAAGCAGTCTCCACGCCATCAGTGCAGAGCCTGATGTGGGCTTGAACTCACTAACCTTGAGATCATGACCTGAGCTGAAAACAAGAGTTGGGCATTTAACCGACTGAGCCACCCAGGCACTCCAACAACTCACATATTCCTCAATGGGGCATGTTCAATAATTTCCCAGGTCTTTGTCACTTCCACTCCTTCAGCTGCAATACGCTTCCTTCTTCTTCTTCCCACCCTGACTCCCTCTCATTCTTTCTTCCTTCCAGGTGGCTCTCCCTCTGGACATTCCTCATTGGTCCCTCTGCACAAGGTGATTAATATTCAGTTGGGCTCCCCTAGCATTTTGTGCTTTCCTATCTTCCAGCATTTATGCTATATTTCCATTTTCTGTTTTCTCATCTGCTTGTCCCTCTAAGTCAGCAAGTTTTATACTTGACTGCATATTACAAATGCTGAGGAACTCTAAAAATGTTGACTTGCTTGTATGGGGTTTGTCCTGGCTGTCTGGATTGTTAAAAGCACTTGGGTCATTCTAATGTGCATCTAATGTTAGAAATCCCTGCGAGAGCTGATGAACTCTTTGAGGATAGAAGCTATCTTATTTGCCATTGTAACATGAACACCTACCACAGTGATGGACACTTAATAAATGTTTATTGAGTGAATAGAAGGTAACTATGGACAACTACATTCTGATTCTGATGTGCAATACCCCACTAGCTTGTAGTGTCACTATATTTGGAAACAGCACTTGGCAGAAATTCCCCAAACAATGAATCTAACTCAATTATAGAATTATTACAATTTGTTACAGTTATTGATTTCCTATTTCAGTGTCTTTTGCTGTCGGATTGTGAGTTCTTTGAGGGGAGGAACTTTATCCTATTCATTTGTTTATCTCCAGAGCCAAAAGTATTCCATGAACTAGGAAGTGTCTCAAAAACTTGTACTTAACTTGTTTAACTGACCATAAATTGAATGATCTAAGTTTAAATTAATCATCAAAAGACTCAAGAGGGTCTCAGGTTATTGGACAAGCATACAATTTTACTGGTTCATTTACTGTCCCACTCCCCCAAGATGTTCATTTCACACCTTCTTCTCTCTTCTTTAACCTCTAACACTTTCTACATCACCTCAGACTTGCCTCATGACCTCACTTCCTAGTTCATTAATAAAATTAAAAACATCCAGATGAGCACTTTTGTAAAGGCATCATCCTCCATCACCTGCCAGCATCAGTCCCATCCAGCCTCCAACGAACACCATATCTGACTCCATCTAATGGGTCCAAGGATGCAATTCATCTGTACCTCACACTCTCTTCTACAGATCATTGTCTGTCTCTTGTGGATCATTCCCATCAGCAAGCAAACACACTGTTGTGTTTCCATTTTTTTAATTTTAATTATTTTTTTAATATTTATTTATTTTTGAGAGACAGAGAGAGAGAGAGAGGGAGAGGGAGGGAGCACCGGCAGGGGAGGTGCAGAGAGAGAGGGAGACACAGGATCCAAAGCAGGCTCCAGGCTCTGAGCTGTCAGCACAGCTCAACCCACAAACCACAAGATCATGACCTGAGCTGAAGTCGGACGCTTAACCAACTGAGCCACCCAGATGCCCCTGTGTATTCCATTTTTAAAAAGCCTTTTATTTGACCTTATTTCTCCTATTATTCCTTTGTTCCCCTCTATATGAAAAATCTCCTCAAAAATAGTTGTCTATTTCTTTGCCTATTCATTTCTTCCTATTCTCTCTTAAAATCTCTTCATTCAGGTTTTTGCTTTCACTACTCACCAGATAACAGTCTCAAGGTTGCTGTTGTGCTTCCTGTCCAATCTGATGTCACTTATTTCTCAGGCATCATCTAACCTGACCAATCATTTAATCATTTAATCAACACTCCACGATAGACCTTCTTCACATGGTGTCCACCTTCTTGGTTTATCTCTTGTCTCACTGGTTGTTCCTTTACAGTCCCCTTTTCTGTGTCCTCATGTCTTCCTCAGCTACTTAATATTGGAGGATTCAAGGGCTCAATCTTTAGCTCTTTTCTCTATGCTCACCTACTTCCTTGGGGATCTCACTTGGTCTCATGGCCTTAGATAACATCCACATGCCAACAACTTCCAAATTCATATCTCTGGTACAAATCTGAAATATAGACATTAATATGTAATTGCCTGCTGGTCAACTCCACCTAAACTCAGCATTTTCAGAGTGGAACTCCTGACCTGACTTCCCAAATATGATGTACTCAGC
Source organism: Herpailurus yagouaroundi (assembly GCF_014898765.1). NCBI lineage: Eukaryota > Metazoa > Chordata > Mammalia > Carnivora > Felidae > Herpailurus > Herpailurus yagouaroundi. The sequence continues at coordinate 22,919,944 of NW_024412402.1, read as the reverse complement.
CTTCACCAGCTCAACTAATGGCAACCCATTCATCCAGCTGTCCTGGCCAAATGCTCTCCAGTCATACATGTCTCCTCAATGTCTCTCACACTCCAAATTCAGTCCATCAGGAAATAATGTCTTTTTCCCTTGGAAATATATCCAAAAATGAATCACTTCTCAATGGCTTCACTGCTACCACATTAGCCTGGGCAATCACTATCTCTTTATGGGTTACTCTAATTGTTCTCCATACTGTTCTCCCCATACCTACATTTGCCCATGTCCATCCAAATCTAGTCTCAGCATTGCAGCCAAAAAGTCATGATTTTTTAAAAATGTTTTTTTATTTATTTTTGAGAGAGAGAGCAAACACAAGCCGGGAAGGTCAGAGAGACAGAGGGAGATACAATGCAGAGCCCGATGTGGGGCTTGAACCCACAAACTGTGAGATCATGACCTGACCTGAAGTCAGATGCTTAACTGACTGAGCCACCCAGGTGTCCCATCATTTTTTTTAAATGTAAGTTCTGTACAAAACCATGCAGTGGCTATCAATTTTTCTCATGGTAAAAGCCTACGTCCTTTCAATGACCTACAAATCTGTTCTTGTCTAGCTTCCTGTTATCTTTATTACCTTCACTGCTACAATATCCCTGGGCTCACTTAGCTTTAGCCACTATCTTGCTACTCACTGAGCATGCTCAGCATGCTCCTTAGGGGTTTTGCACTGGATGATTCTTCACCTGGGCTATTCTTTCCCCTGATGTCCACATGATTCATTTCCTCATATCCTTCAAATATTTGCTCTAATGTCATTTAATAAATGATGCCTACCTTGAATACTTTGTTAAAACTGCAAACTGCCCCAGTCCTGAAACTCCCATTCTTTAACCCTTTTGTTCTTTTTCTATGTCAGTACTTATCAACTTAACACATACAATATAATTTCCTTACTTATTAACTTTACCATCTGTTGTCTGTCCATTCTTCACCTTGAGAATCTAAAGTCACAGAGTGCAGGAATATTTGTTTCATTCTTGGACCTACAGAAAGCATGTAGAAGAGTATATAATATGTGTTCACTAGGTGTTGTTGAATAAATGAATAATGGATTTTTTTTAATTCTGGAAAACTTTTGTTTAATGTTAATTTTTATTTTTGAGAGAGAGAGAGAGCTAGCCAGGGAGGGGCAGAGAGAGAGGGGGGGACAGAGGATCTGAAGTGGGCTCCATGCTGACAGCAGAAAGCCTGACAGAGGTCTTGAACTCACCTGCCTTGAGATCACCACCTGAGCTGAAGTCGAAGTCCAATGCTTAATCAACTGAGCTACCCAGGTGTCCCTGGAAAACTTTTAATTTTTTTTAAATGTTTTATTGTTTATTTTTGAGACAAAGACAGAACAGGAGTGGGGGAGGGGCAGAGAGAGAAGGAGACACAAGATGTGAAGCAGGCTCCAGGCTCTGAGCTGTCAGCACAGAGCCCGAGGAGGGGCTCGAACTCAGGAACCCTAAGATCATGACCTGAGACGAAGTCCGAAGCTTAGCTGACTGAGCTACCCATGCGCCCCTGGAAAACTCTTTTCAAAACTCAAGCCCCTCATTTTTATCCATCCAGTTTCAGTATGTTCTATTGTACCTGTGTGAGTGTATATTTTGTATTGATTTATGTGTGTATACACACACATGTAGATACACACACTCGCACAATCATATATTTTTTAACTTTCTTTCACCCTGTTCCATATTTTCACATTGACCACTTTCCTATTGACCATTGTCCCCTTCACAGAACAAAGCACATTCTCTACACTAGCTCCAATCTCTACAACATTGAAGAGTAGATACAATTATTTCGACTTTAAATATGCAGAAAATGAAGTTCAGAGTGATTCCTAATTTGTAACACAGCTAATAAGTCACAGGGTCAGGATTTGAATCCAGTGGTTTTCAGTACAAAGCCATTGCTCTTATCATTTACCATTTGTTGCCCCCACAAAAATGCAGAAATCAAACAAGGCCTGACACTAAATTTTACTATCTCTATATTCCGCGCAGGTGCTTAATATAATATGGGATGCTACTTCAGGATCTCCTACATCCTAACCCTGTAGATTGCAGACACAGCTAACAGAGCCCGCCTTCCTGAATCCATGGTCAACGAGCATGCTCAAAGTCCGGTGCAGCCCATGCCCCGCCCACGGCAGTGCTGGAACCAGGTCATCCTTCCCACTACCTGATGTATAAATAAATAAATAACTGTGAAAAAAAATCCAATCTCCGTTTGGAGGCACTAAATCCCCTCTCCTTTCCAGATGGCTGGGAGATTTCTCCCAGGTGGTAAATATATTATTAAGAACTCATTTCACCGTGAAATTGACTATTCAAAACACAGACAGAAGTTAATATATTAGGACAACCTGTCTGAAAACTCGCGTTAGAGAAAATTTATTTTTGCTTAATATAAAACCTGGTATTATACGCGACCTCTTTCTAGCTCAGGCAGTTAAAGTCATCCCCAGTTAGAACATGTGTTCCAATGTCAGGAGCGCTACCACCGAGAGTCACATCTCCCTGTATAGAAATGGCGGTTCCTCCTCCCACTATGGAGCCTTATATCCTGGCGGTTAATGAGCATCGGTCTCATATAACATTCTACATAGCCCTTGGGTGCACAGTAGTAACTTTTCCAATCCAGGAGCAGGTGCCGCTAAAAATCCTTTGCTGCACTTGTTCTAGGTTGGCCTTCAAACTAATGATTAAAGATCATCCAGAGTAAGTGTGACAGAAGAATTAGCATTGCTTAGGGGTGATCTGTTTCATCATTAGAAAAACCATATTAATCATGAAACAGAAAAAAACACTTTCAGCAAAGACCCAATTGGATGTGAATCTGCTAAGTATCAACTCATTCATGCATTGTTGATTCACTTTTAATAGCTAGGCTGATTTCTTAGATCACAAAAACAATTACCAGTGAACACCTACAGTATAATAAGAACAGTGTTTTAGGATTTGCACAATCCGTTAAAAAACCTAATTTACAGAGTTTCTAACTACTTAACTGAGGGGGTGAAGGTCAGTGGAGTAACAGGGGAAGTACCTTTTCAAATGAAGAAGGTGTGAACCTCATAGAAGTCTGTGTGGAAAGGCTTATGCATGAAGGGACCCCCACCCACCCTGGTCTTGACACTGACATGGCTCAAAAAATACCTATTCCTTTCCAACAAGAGGTTTTTCATGTTAAAAAGCTTTTCATGACACTTTTGTTTTGAAGTTTTGTCAGTAAACTCAAATTAAAATTTTTATTTTAAAAATAAATTGCAAAATATTTCATAGCTTGTATGTAGGGAATACTTGGGTTACCCACAATCCTCAAAATTGACTTCCTTCTTTTTTGTTTTAAAAAGGATCCCTCCAGGAGTGACAGATTTATTACTAATCACACAATGAATTTGTTACACATTACTAGTAGCAAAACCAAACTGACACCAAAATAATGTCTATTACAGAATTTCTTAATTTAGTCAATTATTTTGATCCAACTAATTACTCACTTAAATAAGAATTCATTCAAACAACTGCCTAGACTTCTTTAACAAAAGCAGTTCCAAAGTAATTAGTGAACCAGTAATTAATAATTCCCTGAGGAATGGAACCATTTTTTCACATATTTAAAGTAAACAAAACATTCTTTATTGGGTAACTGACTTCTGCAATGACTCAGTGAATGTCCAGCCACTCATAAAATGGAAAGAACCGTAAGTGGAGATCATGCTCATTGGAAGACCAATTTCAATAAGTTTGATTTTCCAGGCTCAGATAATTGCATACTAGTGTAGATACTGAGAATAACATTTTTATGTAATTTAGAAAACATTAATTCATGCCTTCATTCACACATCAAGCATTCACTGTCTAGTGGTGATGTGCTGCACAGTGACATATAAAACTAAAAATATCCTTGACAATTCTTTTAATTCATTCACTATAGGTCCAAAAATATTTTCCAAATGTTATTTTACAGAGAGAGAAAGAGAGAGCATCAGAAGGGCAGAGGGAGAGAGAGAGAATCTGAAGCAGGCTCCATGCTCAGCACTTAGCCAGCTGGGTGGGGTTTGATCTCACAACCTTGGGATCATGACCTGAGTCAAAATCAAGAATCGGATGCTCAACTGACTGAGTCACCTAGGCACTCCTAGGTCCAAAAATATTTAAAGGTGGTTTACAAAGTTGAAAATGCAAGAATTCTGCCCTGGAAGAGTTGTCAATCTAGTTGACAGAATTAGAATTCCATGTGAAACCTTGGAAAACAGAGAAAGGAACTGCAGATGAAAAGTGATAAATATACTAAACCTTTTTAAGAAAAGTTTTTATTGAAATATAAGATACATGTAAAAATGCGTACATTTTAAGTTTGCGGCATGAAAAATAATTCACACAGTAAACACAAATGCATTAGTGTTACTATTTGAAGAAATTGAACATTACCTATACATAGAAGGCTCTCTCCTGACCCCTTCCAATCTCTACCCTGCAAACACTATCCTGGCTTCTATTTGCAGTTTAGTTTTGCCTCTTTTTACATTCCATATAAACAGAATCACTTGTTATGGATTCTTCAGTGTCTGGTTTCTTTTGCCCAATATTGTATTTGGGAATTCATCCATGTTATGTATAGTTTGTCAGTTTTGGTCTTTTGTAATATATCACTGGATAAATATATCCCAATTCATATATTCATTTGACTGTTCACATTTGAGTTGCTTCTAATTTGAGGCTAAAACAAATACAGCAGCTAGGAAGAAACATCTTTGTAGAATATCTTTTGGGGCATGTATATATCTATGCTTGGGAATCTAAGCTAGGAGAAATAATGTCATATTCTGGAGTTAATAGTGCTAAATAATTTTCCAATATGTTAGTACCAATTTGGACTCCCAACAGCAATGTCAGAGAGGTCTAGCTGGTCTACAGCTAGACCTCACTAGCATTTGGTATTGTCAGACTTTTTAATATTAGCAATTTTGATGGATATACATTAATATACCATTGTGATTTTAATTTATATTTTCCTAATGATCAGTACAGTCAGATTCCTTTATAAATTATCAGTCATTTATGAAGTATCTGTTTATCTGTTTAAATCTTTTGGCCATTTCTACTGAATGTCTATATTTTTATTTCTAGGAGTTATTTACACATTCTAGAGACAGTTCTTGTTAGTTATACATACTATGAATAACCTAACTGCTCAGACTAGGGTGCTTAAAATCAATCCCTAGCAACATTATAGATGGCATATGTCATAACCTCCAAGGCACACATATATACATGTATTTGGCAGTTTTCATTCACCTTTCAGAATAGTTAGTGTGGGACTTATACATTAGATTTTGCAGGAACATTTGGACCTTAAAAATAGGAAATGGGCCCAGATCTGGGGCCAAAGAGAAAGTCCAAAGTGAAAAAGAAGAGGTAACCACCTTCCCCTAAAATCTCTTATTCTTCTTATAATACATTTACTCTCCAGATTAGTAACCTCCTTGACAGTGGAGATTTTTTCAGATCTTATTTGCTGCAGTATTCCTCAGGATTGAGAGCAAGACTGAACACATAGTAAGAGTGTAAAAGATGTTCACTGAAAGAAATAACTACCAGGGTCACAATAGCAATGACCTATCTCAGAAGATTTTAGTTGCCTAACAACTACCAATAATGAACATCAATCCCATCTTCTTGGTTAGATATTAAAGAAACAAATATTTAGTTAACATACAATTGGAGACAATATCATACAATGATTTAAATCATGGGGTATAAAGCAAAAAATCCTAGATTTGGATCCTGACTATGGTACTAAGTAGCTGTGTAATCTGGGTTAAATTACATAATTTCTCTGTGCCTCATATGTAAAGTACACATAATAATACACTTATCCTACTAAGTTTCCATGAAGATGAAATAAATTAATGTATTTCAAGGAAGCTTGGTCTACACTAAGAGTAATAAGTAATAGTGATAATGCTGATTATGACCACAGGGAAAGTGTGATGTTGATAAAGATCATAATAGAGGCTCTGTGTGGTCAGATTACCTCTGTGTTACTCAAAGCTACAACCTTGAGCACAGTGCCTGCCAGTTGTTGACTGAATGAAACATGAATGAGTTTGGGTGCCTGGATGGCTTAGTTGGTTAAGCAACTGACTTTTGATTTTGGTTCAGGTTGTGAGATCGAGTCCCATGTTGGGCTCTTCATAGTGCAGAGCCTGCTTAGGATTCTCTCTCTGCCTCTCTCTCTGCCCTTATCCTGCTTACAAGCTTGCTCTTTCTCTCTCAAAATAAATAAGTAAACATTAAAAAAAAGGCTTAATAAGCAATTAATTAGAAGCAGAAAGTATACATTTTCTCCAACAAGTGGCCTATAGGTCATATTTAGGGCCATGGCTGTGGAAGAAAGGAAGAATGAGAGAATATAGAGGAGAAAGGAGGAGGCCCTCATCTTGAGCCTTAAGGAATTTCAACCTTGAAAATCTTGCTAAAGGAGCATGAGTCTGGTGGGTTCTGAGTCCCCCACTCTGAGTAGAACAAAGACAGAGAAATAAAGTGAGATGAAATAGAGGCCAATAAACAAAGACAAGGCAGAGAATATCAAGATAAAAATGATAATCCATATGTTTGCCCTACCTCACCACACCCCCATGCCACAAGGCTACATAAGATTGTTAGACCTTAGATCAATCCTAAGAAGAAAGAGAGAAAACAACAGGATGGGGAAGGGAGAAAAGAGTTTATAAAACTGCTGAGAAAAACCTCGGAAATAATGAGGTGATTTCTGTCATTGGGCAAAATGGAGTCTGGGAACAGAAATTGAGTTATTATAGGGAGAAAAAGGAAGTTACCATTTTTGTATAGCACAGTTTGTGTCCTTGAATGTAGCATCACCTTTAACCACTAGGCTACACAGTTGGCCTTACGCAGGTTTGAACTACATGGGTCCATTTATATGTGGATTTTTTGGATAAATACAGTACAATACTCTAAATGCATTTTCTTTTTATGATTTTGTATATAATGTTTTCTTTTTTGGCTTATTTATTTTAAGAATACAGTATATAATATATATGACGTACAAAATATGTGTTAATTGACTGTTTATGTTATCCGTAAGGCTTCTGGTCAACAGTAAACTATTAAAATTTAAGTTTTGGGGAAGTCAAAAGTTGTACATGGGTTTTCAATGATGTGAAGGTCAGTGTCCCTGAACACCACGTTGTTCACAATTACTACTACCTCAGAGCTCCTTCCTTTAGGACATGGGTATGAGTAGAAAAGATGGTGGGTTGGGAACGAGAACCAACTAAGAACTATATGTTCATTTCACTGAATTTTATCTTAAAAGACCTCAAGTCACAATTAATGTCTCATTTAGCCTTGACAGCCACCTTTTGGCTCACACATAAAGGTAGAGATGCTGCCAGTCTTGTGAGCTGGCTCTATCCATGCAAAGAAAAACTTTATTTTTGGACATTGACTATAATTCTAGCCCTGCCATCTCACACACATTTTGTTCATCCTATGAACAATTGCTAATTAGTCCATACTTAGTAAGGGGAAAATCTCATTACAACAAATACCTTACAAGGAGCAGTCTAGGGGCACCTGGGTGGCTCAGTCAGTTAAGCGTCTGACTTCAGCTCAGGTCACGATCTCGCGGTCTGTGAGTCTGAGCCCCGCTTCGGGCTCTGGGCTTATGGCTGATGGGCAGAGCCTGGAGCCTGCTTCCAATTCTCTGTCTCCCTCTCTCTCTGCCCCTCCCCCGTTCATGCTCTGTCTCTCTGTCTCAAAAATAAATAAAAACGTTAAGAAAAAACAAGGAGCAGGGGCGCCTGGGTGGCGCAGTTGGTTAAGCGTCCGACTTCAGCCAGGTCACGATCTCGCGGTCCGTGAGTTCGAGCCCCGCGTCGGGCTCTGGGCTGATGGCTCAGAGCCTGGAGCCTGTTTCCGATTCTGTGTCTCCCTCTCTCTCTGCCCCTCCCCCGTTCATGCTCTGTCTCTCTCTGTCCCAAAAATAAATAAACGTTGAAAAAAAAAATTTAAAAAAGAAAAAACAAGGAGCAGTCTAAATTGTATTTTAATATTAATTTATCATTCAATAGCATTTAATTTTCAAGGCATGTTCTTATATATGTATGTACACATGCATGTATGTACATAATGTGTATATGTGTGTGAGTGTATATGTATGTGTGAGTATATGTGTGTGTGTGTTTTTACATGCACACATACGTGCAGGCATATACTTCTCTCAAATGATCCCCAGAGCAACCCTAAGAGAGAGTTACTATCATTTTCCTTGCTTTACAGCCAGGGAAACCTGGGCTCGGAAAGTCTTAGGAATTCATCTGAAGCCACAGAATAGGTAATTGATGGGTCCAGAACTCTGATTCCAGATCCTGTTCTGGGTTTCCCTGTACTAGATTGCCTCATATCCAGGCTGAGGAAAAGTCAAGATTAATTTCCATAGGCCATTGGAATTTATCACAACAAAATTTGTCCTATGTTGTGATTAGAAATAAAGCTCATAGTAAAGTCTTTACTTCTAGTGAGTCTATAGAATCATGCTTTTTTTTTTTTTTTTTTTCCATCAAAGAACAAACATACAGGTCAAATTCTCCTCAGGGCATCCATGTTTCTTTCTTTAGAAGTAAGGTTTCTTTGTAATGATTACTTTGCCAAACATCACATGCTTAGTCCCCTGGCAGTTTAGTCTGAATTTGGTCTCTCAGACTCTGACATTGAGTTAGCAGGTGAAAAAATTACTCTGAACTCATGAGTGAAAAGAAGCAGCATCATGCATACATATGGCCTGTGTTTTTTTTCTTTTTTTTTCCTCCTTTAACATCTAGAATTTGATGTGTTTGTGCTTGTGTTTGAGTGTGTGTAGATTATTTGATGGGTGACTTGGGAGTTGAAGTAGGTTTTGAAACAAAGTGTTTTCCCTTTTGTCATCCATCTGGTATGCAGAAGAATCTTCCTCAGGTGCAGAATTTAGTAATATTGGCTCTTCACATATATATGTACCTGGAAATCAGACATCTCTGCTCTCTACCTCCAGTATGTAGATTAATTTTGGGATCCTTTATGCTTGCATGAATATTTAAGGGATTTCTGTGAACCTGAGATAATCTGAACACAGAGCTGGTCTGAGAGTAATCAAGTAAAATTCATTCTCTTTAATTCAGAGTGAGAGTGTCTGCGACCTAATTTTTCCTGAAAAGCCATGGTATGAATGCAATTCCAGAATGCTTTCCTTTGGAGTTCAAGCTGTGACTTCCCCAGGGAATGATTATTTTCTACCCAAGTTGTCAGTTCTCCTGAACAGTTTACACATTTATAAATTTGAGAGTGGGGCGGTTTTAAAAATGGTCTGCACTCTGGAGAAGCTGCCTGGACTCCTGACCTCCTGAAGACTTGGAGAACTCACCAAACTGGGGCAGTGACTCTTTTTAGAGTACACACAAAGTCCAACCTGAGCTCAGTGTGCATGCATATGCCCTGTTTTGCCATTTTCCAAGCATGTGGACTCTAATCTCATTGCAAAGTTTTCTTATCAGGATGGGACTACAGCTTGTTCATGGCCATGCTTCACCTTCAAAAGATATCAGTTTATTAATATGTTTTCTAAGAAAATGCAAACCATGACAGTTTTAGTCATTTATTAATTTTTCATACATATATGTAAAAAAATCCCTTCAACATCTTGGATCTCTGATTTTCAATTCAAGAAATGAGTCCCAAGTAGGAAAAAGGTTTACTTTGAGATGATAGAGAGATCAGTGCTCCAGAAGAGCTCATCACTAGCATCCATATTTAAGTAAAGGGATGATTAAGGAGGTTGTATAACTTTGACCTTTGGACATAAGCATGAATATATGTGTAGAAATAAAGACAAAGACAGAAAGACAGAGGTGGTCATGGTAAGGTGGTCATCATTAGGCGAAAATAAGTGTTTTTACCTGCTTCAATTGTGTATGGTTAATTTCATTGAATACCTAGTTTCAAATATAAAAGTGAGCTTCAGCTATTCTAATACATTGAAAGGTTAATAGACCTTAGAATAATCAGAAGAACAGAATAAAAAAAAATACCAAGAGTAATAGAAGTTGAAATAATTAATTTGGTAGTAAGAGATGCTATTAAATAAGTGGAAAGAAAAGACATCCGATGATCAGAATCAGAGGGTAGTAACAGTGGTAGTGGTGATGATGATGATGGTGGTAGTAACAGTGGTGACGGTGGTGATGGTAGTGTGGTAACAGTAGAGGTGATGGTGATGATGGTGGTAGATGTGGTGGTGATGCTAATGGTGATGCTGATGGTGGCCATGGTGATAATAGTGGTGGTGGTAGTGGTAGTGACAGTGGAGGCGATGATGGTAATAGTGGAGGTGATGGTGGTGGAGGTTGTGGTGATGGTGATGGTGATGGTGGATGTGATGGTAGATGTGATAGTGGTGTGATGATGGTGGTCATAGTAGTGGTGATGGTGGTAATTGGGTAAAGGTAATGGTGGCAATAATCATGCAAACAATAACAGCTAACATTTATTGAGCATTTGCTATGGTCAAAACTGTGATAAGTGCTTTGCGTGAATCATTTAATTTAAACCTAAAAACATCCCTGTGAGGTAAAGATTTTCCCTCCCTTCAGTTTACATAGGAAAATAAGGCATAGAGGATTTAAAAGCTTTTCAAGGTCACATAGCTATGCATTGAACAAGAAATTTAAACTCAGTTCATTTGATACCAGAATGATAAACATAACAATTCTTCCCAGAGAAGGAAGAAAAATGAGGATCAAATATTGAAATATTTTTTCCCAATAGGAAACTGGTTTATATGCATGAGCCTGAAATGGCACACCTAGAAACTATTATCACCAAATGTTGCTACGAGATCATTTAAGTACAGACAAGCATAATCTTAAGATTATAAAAGGACGGACTTAGAAACTAGGGAGGTAACTGTCTATGACATTTGGTCATTTTGTTGGAATATGACAAGATAGGATCCATAATGACACCAGATATCTATATTTACCTACCCGTAAATAACTTGAACTTCAGGATAACCATTTAACTTTAGCTAGCTAGCTAAACTTCAATATATACTGAGGACACTTCTTTCTTTGCAATCTTGGCTTTATATTTTCTCAAACTGACACTTGCTTCAGAGTCTGCAGGCATGGAGGTGTCCTTCCTGATCATCACTGCCCCTTCCATACAACTACTGATTTACTTTCTTGTTAAAATTGCCATTTGTCAATTCCATGTCCATAGCTCCTTCTTGCCATTTTACTAACCTCCTTGTCTCCTCATTCATCAAAGACTTTAGAAGTTGCATAATTTATTCAAAATCCTGACTTCTCCATTCTTGACTTACTAAAAATCAATAACCCTTTTCCCCACTCCACCTTAAGGATCTGCTCCCATGGAGATCACAATATTTATCACAATCTGTAACTGACCTACTTTAAAAATTGATTTAAGCTTCTACTGTCTTTCCATAACATTGTACTATCTAGTATTTTAAAATGACTTCCACTGAAAAATGTGTAAAGCCCATGGATATCTCGATATTATATTTATTATATTATAGATTACATTTATATTGAGATTATATGAGATATTATGTTGAGATTCCTCTTTTTTTTCCCCCCAACATCAACATTCTCTCTTTCTACATTTTCTCCTAAATTATTTGGATTCCATGGCCCTTCTTGTCAATTATAGTCTTGCTAATATCTCAGATTACCTTGCCCCTTGGTTTCCTTTGCACCTTTCTTGTATTTTGAAATGGGTAGGGATCCAAACATATGTTTGTCCATGCTTGCATCTGAATAGCCAAGTATAGCTGGAGATTGTCACACAGTAGGGCAGATTGATCTCCGTATAAATACATTATCACTGACTGCTAGTGAATCCCCATTAATGCTTAGAAATTCTTCTCTGTTACTCTGTGGAACTTGCATTCCAACTACCTTCCACTCTCAACTTTTTACCTACATAATCAGATGAGATAAAGTGCTAAGTAGACCTTTTGCAATTTTTTAGAATTTATCAACAATTGCCTATTCCACATTATCAGTTCAGATAAATGGCTGCTGTGGTGCCAGTCACCTCCTTAAGAGTTTGACTGGAAGGTTTCTGCTCCTCAATCCCTCTGTCCTAAAATAGAAGGCTAGAAAGGAGCATTTTTGAGGAAAGTACTATTTGTGAGGAACAGGGAAAGCAAGGATGCCTCCTGATTTACCCTCACTCTCTTTTTTTTTTCAAGTGGAAGGGGATTGCTACAAACATTTCTCATGAAATCAAAGGCTATCTGTAATAATGAAATAAGCCTGACAGTTATCACCCAGCTAATAATCTGCTGAGCTGCAAGGTTTACTGGCCTGACTTGTATTACTCAGATGAGGAAATAAGTACTAAGAAGAAATAGAATGGATGACCAGAGAAGGAGATCCCAGACTATTCCTTCAAGTTCCTAATAGTCCTGGAAATTTATGCATAATGTATCTAACTGTGTCCATGGCACAGAGGGTGTGGGAGGGGCTGACATTGTGGGGTTGAGGTTTACTGGGGACTTCATTCATTTGGGGAAAAAAGTTTAGAGTAACTGAAAAAAGCGATGAGTGCAAATCAGCTGAGTCAGCTGGAAGAAGCAGTTGATTACTGGTTCTTAAAGGACTAACATCAACTAGGGATTCCTTGGGTTTGATACTCTACTAGCTGGACTATAGGGTTCTCCACCTGCCCTTTCTGAGTCTACACATAATAAGCTAAGTGAGTAGTTAAGACCCACAACTTGGAGTGTAACCAACTCTCTTTGGGCAGATATTGTCCTTTACTTATTAATTTTTTCTAGTTTTATTCGGATATAATTGACATACAACATTGTGTAAGTTTAAGGTGTAAAAAAATGTGGATTTGATACACTTAAATATTGCAAAGGGATTACCATAGCATTAGCTAACACTAATCTTGTAGTTTTTAATGTACAATATTTCATCATCTTTGTTAAATTTATTCCTAAATATTTTTGATACTATTTTGAATTATTTGATTCTTTTTTTTTTCAGAAATTGTGTTGTTATTGTATATAAATACAACTGATTCCTATATGTTAATTTTATATCCTGCAACTTGACTAAATAGTTTACTTATTCTAATGAACTTTTGGTGAAATATTTAGAATTTTTATATATAATATCTGCAAGCAAAGACAGTTTTACTTCTCTTTTATGATTAGGATGTCTTTTATTTTTCTCTCTTGCCAAATTTGTCTAGTTAGGACTTCCAGTACTATGCTGAATAGGAGTGGATAGAGTGGGCAACCTTGTCTTTTTCCTGATCTTTGGAGGATAGCTTTGAACTTTTAACCATTGAGTATGTTAGTACGTGGCCTTGTCATACATAGACTTTATTATGTTGAGATATGTTCCTTCTATACCCAATTTGTTGACTGTTTTTATTTTAATCACAAAAGGATGTTATAATTTGCCAAATGCTTTCTTTTTTTTTTTTTTTTGCATCAATTGAGATGATCATAAGATATTTATCTTTCATTCTATTAATGTGATGTATCACATTTAATGATTTCCATATGTTGAACCATCGTTCGTCCCAGGAATAAATCCCACCTGATTGTGGTGTATTATCCTTCTAATGTGCTGTTGAATATGGTTTTATAATATTCTGTTGAAGTGTTTTGAATTTATATTCATCAGAGATATTGGTCTGTACGGTTATTTTCTTGTAGTGTCCTTATCTGGCTTTGGTATCAGGGTACTACTAGCCTTGTAAAATTTGTTTGGGTGCATTTTATCCTCCTTAAATTTTTGTAAGATTTTGAGATGTATTAGTATTAGTTTTTAAATTTATGGTAGAATTTACCAGTGAAACCATGTGGTCCTAGGTTTTTCTTTGTTGGGAGATTTTTTATTATTGATTCATCTCTACTCATTATTACTGTGTTCCAGTTTTCTATTTCTTCATGAGTCAGTCTTGGTAGATTGTATGTTTCCAGAAGTTTATCAGTTTGTTTTGGTTGCTCAATTTGCTGGCACACAATTGCTCATAGTAGTATCTTACAATACTATTTATTTATTTACTTACTTACTTACTTACTTGTTTATTTGTGGTACCACATGTGATGTCTCCTCTTCCATTTCTTATTTTATTTGAGTCTTCTCCCTTTTCTTGTTACTTCAGCTAAAGTTTTGCCAATTTCATTTATATTTAAAAAAACAGCTCTCACTTTTGCTGATCTTTTCTATTGTTTTTCTGGTCTCTATTTCATTTATTCTGTTCTAATCTTTGCTTTATTCTTCTTTTTACTAACTTAGTTCTTTTTCTCATTCTTTGACTTGTAAAGTTAAGTTGGTTTTATGTGATCTTTCTTTTTTCTGAGTGCAAGAATTTATTGCTATAAATTTCTCTGTTAGAGCTTCTTACACAGACTGATTTGTGTTTTGGTAGGCTATGTTTCCATTTTTATTTGTGTCAAGTTTTTAAAAATTATTTCTTTAACCCACTGGTTGATCAGGATTGCTTGTTTAATTTCCACCTATGTGTGAATTTTCCAGCCTTTCTTGTGTTACTGATTTCTAGTTTCATGCAGTTGTGGTTGGAAAAGAAACTTGATATGATTTCGTTTTTCTTAAATTTGCAAAGACTTTTTTTGTGACCTATTATATTGGCTATTTTGGAGAATGTTCCATGTGCACTTGAGAAGAATGTGTTTTCTGCTACTGTTAGATAGAATATTCTATACATGTCTCTTATGTCCATTTTATCTAAAGGTGTAATCAAATCCAGAATTTTTTTTATTGATTTTCTGTCTGGATGATCTACACATTGTTGAAAGTGGGATATTGAAGACCCCTACTATGTTGTGTCATTGTCTACTTCTCCCTTGAGGTCTAATAATATTTGCTTAATATATTTAGATGCTCAGATGTTGGGTACCTATATTTTATGATTGTTATATCTTCTAGCTGAAATGATCCCCTTATCATTAGTTAATGACCTTTGTTGCTTGTTACCATTTTTTGACTTGAAGTCTATGTTGTCTAATATAAGCATAGGTACTGCTGCTCTCTTTGGTTTCCATTTTGATGGAATATCTTTTTGCATCTCTTCACACTTACCTGTGCCCTCAAAGATGAAATGAGCCAAGGACTTTTTCATTTGTTTCTTTCCTTGCATGAACATCACCTATCCAAGGTAGACTGAAGGGTTTAAGGAGTGAGTGATCGGACTAAATCTACATGCCCATTACATTCCAAGCCATTCAAACCAAATTCTGAATTTTTATGGTAAAGCAGAATTTAATAACATATGAAGTTATAACATCAAACCAGATTGCCCAAGTTATAAAATTTTAATCAATTGAATTGTTATGGAATTAAACAGGTATAATTCAGAATACTTAATGGCCATAGGAGAAAAGGGATTTTATTTTTCAGAAAAGTTGGCAGAAGTTATTAGAAAACCATTCTGTTTTTATTCTCAAACTGAGCATACCCACTATTATACCCATATTAAGACACATTCTCTTTTTCTTCCATACTAGTACAATGTACAAGTTTTTACTCCTCTTACCTAAACTCATCTCTCTCTCCTTTGCTCTGTCTCTCTCTCTCTCAATATTTAACTGTTTCTTATCCCTCCAGCTTTCTCCAGAACCTAAGATTGTTGAGTTTTCTTTCATTCTTTTGTGTACATATTTGCTCTCTATAAAAATCAGCCTTTAAACAGCCCCAATCTATCTTTGGAACCTTTCATTTGACTTTACACATCCTATATTGATAGCCCATTTTGCTTCCTGTTTTCAGTCAAACAAATTACCAAAAGAATTGTATATATTTTATCTATTTCCTCTCCTCCCATTTACTTCTTTAAAAAAATAATGTGTACTTATTTTTGAGAAAGAGAGAGGCAGACAGAGTGTAAACAGGGGAGGGGCAGAAAGAGAGGGAGACACAGAATCCAAAACAGGCTCCAGGCCCTGAGTGTGAGAGCAGAGTCTGATGCACGGCTCAAACTCATGGGCTGAGAGATCATGACCTGAGGTGAAGTCAGATGCTTAACTGACTGAACCACCCAGGCGCCCCTCCTCCCATTTACTTCTCATTCCACTGCATTAACTATTGTCTTAAGGTCCCATGCTAAGACTTCAATGATTTTCATGATATGAAAATGGACACCTCTTCTGCCCCCATTTAATTTGTCTCAATTAACATTTTATTGTTAAACACTCCCCTCTTTTTAAATACTTTCCTCCTTTGACTTGTTTGACTGCTTTTCTCCTACTTCTCTGGTCACTTCTCTTCTGTAAGTTATCACTCCCTTACCAGCCTTTAGTATTAGTTTGGCAAGCATATCCCCAGACTTTCCCCATTTTATATTGCCCTCTCCTTAAGACATTTTATTCATATGCATGGCTTAATTGATGAATTAACATAAAAAAATTATCATCCCCCAATTTATATCTTACCTCAGATCTCTTTGCTGAGCTATAAGGAACTTCAACAACATACTCAACATCTCCTCTAGGTTATTTCAAAGGTTCTTTGTATTCTACATAGTGGAGACTAAATTAAAGATTTTCCTTCCTAAATATGGTCTTGTGCCACTAAATGGCACTGCTTTCCATCCAGTTGCCATCCTTCACCCTATCCTTCTTTAGCACTCAAATCTATCACATGGTCCTTGATTTTACCTCTTAAGCATCACCCTAATCTACTAATTTCTCTTCTTTTAAATCTTCTCCTTCCTGCTGTACTCTAGTCCATCATCTCTCACGTAGATGACTGCAATAGTTTCCAAAGAATCTGTCCATATCTAATCTTTCTCTAATGAATCCTACATGAAAAAATGGGAAGATGTTTTTGAAATGCAAATTTGACATCACTCATTGCTCCAAATCATAGAATAAAGAGCCAACTCCCTAACATGATTTATCAGTCCTCAAATAATCAAAGGCAAAAAGCGTCAGCCTGGCTTGCCCCCTCACCAAATACATATGTTGTAGACTTAACCTCCAATACTTCAGAACATTACCTTATTTGGAAATAACATTTTTGCAGTTGTGATTAGTTAAGTTACGATAAGGTCATACTAAAGTAGGGTGAGCCCCTACTTTGATACAACTGGTGACTTTAGAAAATAGGAAAGATTTAGATACAGACACACCCACAGAGAGAACACTGCATGAGGATGAAGACAGAGATCAGCACGATGCTTCCACAACCAAGGAACACCAAAGATGTCCAGTCAACCCCCAGAAACTAGGTGAGAGAATCAGAACAGATTTTTGCTCATAACCCTTAGAAGGAACCAGCCCAGCTGTCACTCTGATCTCAGACTTACAGTTTCCAGAATTCTAAATCACCCAGTGTGCAGTACTTTATTACAGTAGACCTATCAAACTAATATACACACCATGTTCCTCCTTGTTCTTCCGTCCCCTGGGACTTGCATTCCTCCTACAACAAAGCTTTATCCATGCCCTTCCTTCTGTCTGGAATGTTTTCCCTCTCTCTTTTATGCTGTTAACTCCTACTAATTCCCCTGTTCCCTTACCAGATGAGGAAAGGCATCCCTGAGGAAGACCAATACCTAAATAAGATTTGTTTATTTTTCAACTTGTTTCAGTGTATAATTGTGTTTCATTCATGTCATTCTTTGGCTAGTGAAAGATCTGTCTCAGTGTAGACAAGCAAAAAATTATTTGCTATTTGAATGAATGAATGCTTACATAAATACATATTCTGGATTGATTTAAGTGAAATCCCAGGCAGAATTAATTGCTCACTCTTCCATGCTCTCCCAGTGGTTTATATTTTCCATAATTACAGAATTGGCCACGTTACCTTCTATTCATTTATCTTATGTGTCTATCTCATACTCTGTCACCCCCTTGAGATTATGACTTCTTTGAGCTTTACGTTCCCAAACCCACCACTAACCTGAAACCTAGTGAGCACTCACCAAATATTTGTGGAATTGAATTATGTAGAAATTATAGGGAACAATGAACTGCAACATGCTTAACAAATGTAACAGATAATTATTACCAAATAGCTTAAATTATTTTCCTCTAGACAAAGAACTATTTTTAAAATTTGCTGCTCCTGGTAAGTAAAATTATGCCTGGTAAGTTCTACTGTTCAGCTTCAAGCTTATGTGGAAGGAAATTAAATGTCTCTTCCTCAGATTCATTTATAACTCAGTCCTCAGCTGATGTGCTCTACAATGCCTTTTGAGAATTCTTTTCAATTCTCTTCATCCTCTTATCCTCCCTCCTCCTTTAGATGTTTGTAACCCAGGGGAAAACAAAGCACTTAAATGAAAGTAACACTGTAATCATACACAGTGTTGAATTGTACAAGGAACAAACAGAAACTGAAAAGTCTCCACTTAATCTCACATCTTCCTGACTCATACACTTGTACTTGGACATTATAAATGTAAACACAGGCCAAAGTAATACTCTTTAATGTTTAGGGTTAGCCATTGAAATCCATTTAGTTTCAGTTGAA
Source organism: Herpailurus yagouaroundi (assembly GCF_014898765.1). Lineage (NCBI taxonomy): Eukaryota > Metazoa > Chordata > Mammalia > Carnivora > Felidae > Herpailurus > Herpailurus yagouaroundi. The sequence continues at coordinate 22,901,361 of NW_024412402.1, read as the reverse complement.
ATAGTATAACCATAACACTTCTCTAACTCAAAGTTCTTTTTTTTATGATAAGAAAATGTTCTTTTCAATTAAGCAATGATAACATTAATACTAATTTATATTTCTACATTTATTTTTCTCAAGGTGTCCCAAGGCACTTTAAAAGGCTGTATTCTGTTCTATTAAAGTCTAGTAAGAAGTATTATCTCTAGTTAACAGAGAACAGAAGCAGATACTTGTTAATTAGAACTTGTCACAGGTCATTCTGGGGGTTCATAGCAAATGCCTTCCTTGAACAAAGATGTAATGTGCTTCTCCTGTGGACCACATGAGCAAAATTTGTTTATAATTTAGTTTCTCCCACTTCTAATTTTATACTCAACTAATGCCTTGGCCATTTAATTTTCCTCTGAAAGCAAAGCCAAGAGATTTAGATCAATTCAAAGAAGTTGTGAGCAACTGCAAGGTGAGAATCTGTTTGGATTCTGCTCTGCCTCCAGTGGCCAAGTTTTCTCTTATCCAATGTTGGAAAAGAAAATCAATGAAGAGTCTCCATGGACTCAGGGAGTCCTGTGATTATCACCATTAGTGCAATTCACCTCCCAAGAAATATAATTTTTTCCCCATTCCTTACATGAACTCTGAGGTGTCTCTGTGAAGGCCAAACTCCTATGGGATTAAAGACCCAGTTTCCTTGTATACTGACTTTCAGCATTATAAAGGAAAAAGGAAAGTAAGGAGAAAGCAACTGCTCTCTGCCCAAATGGATATTGCCTATTAGTCTCTACACAGAGATTTCCTTGTGTATGTGGCTTTCCTTTTAAACAAGCCTGTTTTTGAAAGCAAATCGACCCTTCAAGTTAAAAAATCCACCTCTCCATCCCTCCACCACTCCAGTTGCCTAGGTTTCCCCTTTTCTATCTGCCCTATCCTATGGAATAAAATACCATTAAGCCCATGGAAAGCAGTGAGCCTTTACTCAAACATAAGCATGCATCAGAACCGCACACAGAAGTAACACGTGACATTGACACTATGAGAAACGATTCATCTGAGAGTCTTCTGCTTCCCTTTTCTTTATCAGTTACTCATTCAAGACACTGAAACCAGCTGTTATGAGGGACTGATATTTGCTTTGCAAAAGAAGAAAAGCTCCCTCTGTACACACGTTCTTATTCTTCCTACGGATGCGAGTGTTAATGGTATTTGACAGGTTGGTAATTTTTTTTTTTTAACCATAATTCATTTAGTGCCGTTCTGCTTTGTTATTGTACATTTTACACATTGGTGCGCAGAAAACATTGTGTTTTGTTTTTTTTTTTTTTTTTTTTTTTAACAATTCTATTCCTTGCAGTTATCATTCATTTGAAAGGGCTGCATTCATTTGAAAGGGCTGCACGAGAGTCTTGGGGACAGGAGGTGCCAGGAGGCCCAGAAGAGTAAGAAAATAAAGAAAGGGTGAGAAGAGCATCAGGAGAAGAGAAGCTGGAGACAGAAACAAAGACAGAAGGGCCATTAAATGGGGCAACAATTGCATGAGGAAAGAATACCTGTGAGGAAGGAAATGACATAAAAGCACCACAGACTTGTGCCCTGTAGGTGCAATGAATTCTCACCTGCCCTCTCACCCACCTCTAAAGAGATCCCAGAGATGTCTCAACATGACTGAGTTTTTACTGAGAGAGATAGGAAGTTTCTCTTGTACATTCTACAGCACAGTCACAGGAAGGTGGGGAAGAGGGTCAAGAGAGGAGCCTCACATGCACATATCTGAGACTTTTGTCTCCACAGAACCTGGTTCTAAATGTCTCCTTGGGGTAAGAATGAGGGTAGGTCTTTGAAAGCTCTCTGAACACTACTTCTTCCCTAAACTGTCATAAATCAACCCATGAGGTCCAAATACCCAGTATGTTCCAACCTGGGGGACTGGAGTCTGAAGGAAGGGAGGTGGGGGGCAAGGATCCTCTCAGAGGAGCCTTTCCTCCAGTGAAGGGTTCAAGCCACCTTATGCCAGCTGTGCAGGGCACAGCATACACTTAACACCACATCTTCCATTTACTGGGCAGTCACTGAATACCAAGCATTGTGCTTTTAACTATGCTTCATTTCCCTAAACAAATGTGATCATTCTCCTTTTACAGATAACGACACAGAATCTGAGAAGTTAAGTATTTGTTTATGATCACAATACTAGTGAAGGTGAGAATGTAAATCCCAAACTGTTACAGCAAAATCGAAGTTTTTGCCAGTGTGCCCGCCGACTCCCCCTGAAACTTACATGGAAACAGAGGAAAGAGTGTCACTTGGCTTGGAATTCTGGGCAAATAAGAACATCTTTCCACAGAGCAGAGATCATTCTGCCTGGCCACAGGAAAGAGTATGTCTGTGACTAAGGATCTTACCTCCCAACGGCTCTAGAATTGAAATCAAAGTCACCAAGGAAAACAGGAGTAAGGGATGAGTTTCTAGTTCCATTAGCAAGTGGATCTTGTGATGCTTCTTTTCAGCTAGGACATCCTGGATGGTGGGAGAGCAAGACTATAAACTTGGAGAAAGTGGTTTTCTTTTCCCATGTGATTGTCTCTCTGCCCACACAAAGGGAGAAATTATTTCCCTGTGCTCACACATGAAATAGCAATAACAATCCATACTTTTCATTTTCTTACAATTTTAGGAGAAAATCCCTTTGGATACACCTTGGCATCACTTACTAGAGTTGAAAATGCACAACCCTTACCACTTGGCAATCCCATGTCTCGGCCTGTGCCTTAGGAAAAGTTGGAGTGTGTGCACAAGGATTTAGGAATCCCAGATGCGATGGGCAGCAATATTTGTAACAGCAAAATGTATGCAAGCAACCAAACCACCCCCAACAAACAAATATATAAGTGCGTTATTGTGATTTATCACAGGATAAAATATAGTACTCAAGGTAAACAATGAGCAACTTTAGCTCATGTTTCAATTGGAAGAAAGTCATGTGTAAAATGTTTGAATTGATGAATACACATGGTATGAGAAATTTGTGTAAGTTTGAAAGCATGCCAGTGGTATTTTACATTGCTTAGTGACACACACATATGTGGTAGAAATATAAATAAATGCCTGAGGATGATGATATCAAATTTGGAATGGTCTCAAACTCTGTGGGGTTGGAGGGGGGCTGAATGGACCATGGAAGGATTCATCTGTATGGGTGACATATTTTTTGTTAATCTGAGTGGTAGATATGCTAATGTTCATTTTCTGTCTTTCTCTTTTGTATGTTTGAAATCTTTCACAACCAATATCTTAATTGAAAACTATGTAAAAGCAAGCACAAAAGCTCCTAAACTCTAGAGAGCAGCAGACATTGGGGTGGGTGACTCCAATCCCTAGAGAACTGGGGCACAGAGCAGGGCTGATGTCCATGTGGGGCATCCTATTACCACTTGGAATCTCAGGTAGCCCTTCTCAGTAGAACATTGTGCTGGGTTTAGGTGGTGGAAAGGTGTCCAGAAACAAAGATGTAATGGGAGAAAGACAATGGGGATGGAGACAGAAGATGGAGAGCTCAGATCCAGCGGATAAATGAGAGGAGGGGCCCTTGTTAATCTCACCAGGCTGTTGTGGTTGAAAGGACCCACTTTGCTCCCAAGCAGCCGCTTATGTTATTATTTCTCTCAGCGGGTTTCAAGCTGCCTGCAATTCTCTGTTAGTTAATAAGAAAAGTGAGAGATGCAACAATTGCTTTTGCTCGGCTGGCTTGTAAAGGCTTTGTCACTCAAAAATGGAACAAAGGCCCTAATAACACCCTGTGCCGCAAAGGCAAGTGTCAGGGAACAGACCAAAATCAATTATCTGGGTGAAATTCAGAGACAGGAGGAGCAGCACACACACGCACAGCAGCCTCCACACCACATGATCCCATTAACAGGGTGCTGCCACTCTCACGGGAGGGCAGAACCACGCAGGAAAATTATAATTAAAAGTAAATAAAGGGAAACAAGCCCCTGGTGCCTTCTGTCACAGCCCTGAACGTTAAAGTGGTCTCAGCAGATAGTGGCAGGGCTTTCGAGTGGCTTCTGTGTGGGGCAAACTTGGAAAAGGGGTCCCACTCTAAGTTTTCCTGGGCTTTCTGGCTAATCCTGCTTGTTAGTGATGTTTAGTAACAAGATAAGGGATTTGGCAAGTGCTTGTGGTATGCTAGAAGCCTAGCAGAATGTTTCTGACACAGGATATGGACTCCTCTGGAGATTTCCAATGTACATCTCTCTTGCTAATATTATTTAGGGAAATATGTGGAGTGAAATGAATACATGAATGAATGAACACGTCAGTAGAATGTGTAGGTGAATGGTCCATTGAAGTTTTTCTTAAAAGCAATACATATTAATCATTAGGACATCTTTTATAAATTCTGTAGTCCAGAACTGATCCCACATCAAGTAACTTAAAATTTCCGGGGAGTAGAACCCTGTCTTCAGTGGGTTTGCATGCTCCTCCAGATGACTATAAATGTGCAGCCAACATTGAAACCCTGTAACCTAGGTTATCTCTTACAGTCTTTAGCTGCATTTCCAGGGTTTTGTCATGAATTCATATAGTACCAAGAGTTTCCAGAAGGCAATTAAGACAAGTGGGGTATGGTTTCACCTCCACCAACAACTAGCTTTGTGACTTTTGGCAAATAAGCTAAACTTTCTGAATCTCAGTGTCCTTGTCTATTACAAAGTGGGGGCGGGGGGTGGATCTGGTAACTAGATACCTATATAGTCCCTTATATAGTCTCTTTGTGTTTGGCAGCTCTATGACCCAGAACTCATGTAGAACAATCAGCACAAATGTTTATTGAGTGCTTTTTCTATGTATTAAATCTCTGTGGGCAGATCAAAGATGTGCATGTGATATGAGGCGGAGATAAGAACGTGTAATGCCTGTTACCTCTGCATAGGTGCTACACAGGCAGTCGGCAATTGTGGATAAACAGTAAAGATAAGTGTTGTGGCCACACACTTTGATACTATTATTATTTCCCTCCAGTATCTCCAGTTACTGACAATTTCTGACACAGAAGCAATGGTTCAGTGATTGAATGAATGAAGGAGCGAATGGCACCTCTATTGGGTAAATCAAAGCATGGCTTGCCTTTGGAAATTGAGTATATTTGCCTCACTAGATGTTAAATAATCACCCTCCTCACCACTTCCCAAGAGGCAAACTGCTGCACTGAATTGTGCTTGATGGTTTCTAATATCCCAACCCAGCTACACAACTCCATGGATTCTATCAATATGCAAATGTATGGCTTCAGAGCCAAAAGGGATTTGATTTCTCCTCCAGGAAGGATACATTTGCACCTAGTGAGATTTTAGTCCGTCAGTAGGTAGAGATTCTTACAACTCCTTTAAAAATGTCTTATCTTTCATTTAAATGTGCCTCACCCATTTACTAAAGTTAGTAGGAGAGAGTCTGGGTTAAAATGAGGCAGGTTTGGGGTAGTGGGAACCCCTCTGCAGAGATGTCCACAAGATAGGAGAAAACCATTTTAAATGAATTCCCTGGAACTCATTGTGCAGGATGCACTGCAGCATGAAGGTGGGTTCTGAAGCAGGGAGGGAGATTACAGGTCACTTTCCCTCTCAGACTCCTTCAGCTGGTGCCTATTGGGTTCAAAAATCTGCTAATGTGTGAGAGTAAGCAAGTGCAGGGTGTTCCTTGTAAACACCCCAGCCTATCATTTTCAGTGTTGTTGGTGATGAACAACCTCTTTGGAAGAACACAGTCAAGAGGATTCACCCTTATTTGCAAAGACAGTAAGTGGTACTATTCAAATCCAGCAATATTAGCTGGCACCAGCCCCATCTACTGCTCAGTCCCTGCAAGCTTAGGAATATATCCAGAAGTTACTCAGTATAAATCAATGACATAAAGAGGCAGTGCATGCCTCTTTGCAAGTCGGTGCATGCAAGAGCTGATGGTTATTGTTAATAGGAATGGTGTGGCCAACACCTTGGTGCTAGACAGTGAGCTATTCCAGAGAAGTAGGGCCAAGGGGGTAGAAGGATGTAGGCAGAGGAAATTGTCAGTGCAGATGCTTAGCACCCACTTCCAGGACAACCTTTGGAAATACTCAAACATATGCTGCATATAAAAGACTGAGGGTTCCCCAGATATTCACATTGGCTCCCCTGCCTCTTTATGTCATTGATTAAGAGATGGCAGAGCAGTCGCAAATCTGAGGTGGCACTTCTGCTGGGCGAGCTGCTCCTAGATGCCCAGGAGGAGTCAGGGCTAGTATGAGGTCAGGCTGAGGCCAGTTTCCCATTCCTAATACAACAAAAGGACTGAGAGAAGCAGTTTGAGGACTGAGTGTTTGTTTTACAAAATCAGCTCCATCCATTAAATTCTCACTCTCTCTAAATCCCTAAAGATGATTTTATTTTTTAAGCAGATCTGTTCTATGTGAAATAATTCCTGGTCTTAAATGTCATGTATATACCCTGAGGTCATATTGCTTGGGGTGCAGTAGTAATGAATCAGATACATTATTAATACACAAGTACAATGACACACTTGAGTCTTTCAGGGAAATTCACATAGGTATACAGAGGAGTCAGAACAGCCTGGATGTGAATGCAAAGAAGGTCTGAGCAATTCAGGTAGAGACTCACCTCGGTGTACTGCAATTAAAACCTGAAACAACAGACCCAGCAAGAACCAAATAAGGTGATGTATCCTCATGTGCTCCTGGGTTTCAAAATGCCCACACAACTTGCAGCCCGAATAAGAAATATCTGGAAACAGATATTGTGCCATGGGGGAAAAACAGTTAAAAAATCTCAGGGAGGGTTAGGTAAAATATGTAGAAGTTACAGATTCACCCAGAAACCCACTTGGATTACATAAAGCTAGACAGCACAAAGTCAACATTATTCAGTCAATGTTCTCTCAGCGCCTCCTATGTTTTAGGCTATGGTATGGATGGACCCTTAGCCTAGAAATCTAACTCTAAGCCTTCAAGCTGAAAGGAGCCTCAAATTGTGCATAACCTGATTTTACTCTATCTAGGGGTCCCTTCAAAAACACAGGATTATAAAACCCTTAACTTCTAAAACTTCTAATGTGATACAGTAAAACACCAGCTTAGTCAATATTGGGTGTGTAATCTGGGGGTAAACCTCCAAGACTCGGGTTCTTCACTTGTCAGTGATGAATTGGACTGAATAATCTTTAAAAGCTTTTCTCTAGTTTCATATCCAATAAAATTATTTTCCCACTCAGAAGTCAATTGCTTTTGCCTTTAATCTATATTAACAAAACATCTAAAATATTTGGTATCCAAGAAGGGATATACCCCAGATTTTATAAAAATGTCAACTTTCTTTTTTCAGAACTTAAAATAAAAAATACCATGCTAGGTAGTCTTTGGGGCACTGTCTACTGTTTGAGGAGTACTGAGAGCTGAAGGACAGATGTTGTATACCACATGACACTGTGAAAATATCAGATAATTTGGGAGAAATGCATCTGAGATGTATTCATGATGAGTGACTAAGCCTCAGATGCTTCCTCCATGGATTCACTTGGTGTGATCCAGAATAAATCCTCTTCTGCTTCTGTGTCTCTGGGTTTAGCCTTAGTTGTTACATAATCCACACATGTAGAATTTTCCAGCCACTAATGAGACCACTTCACGTTTAGAAAGAGGAAAGCTTTCTGAATTGTAAATAAAGGAGGAGAAAAGAGAAGATAATTCAGATGGGTTTTTAAAATGTTGAAATGGAAACAAATGTGTCTTTGCCAGATCTCTATTCCCATTCCCAACTACTGGCTTCCAGTGCACAACCTCCCATAGCCTGCATCTCCAAAGATGCAGAGACACTGCAGTCCAGCCCTGCCCACATGCTGGAATCTGTTCCTGCCACCAGAAAGGAAGCAAGATTAAAGACTTAATCCTCCTGCAAAGCTTCTTAAGCGTTTCTATCAGGGTCAGCTCAGTTGGTGCTTACTCAACCTGCCTCTGGAAAATATCCCAATTTAGGCCCTTCTGCTGACTGTCAAGTTAAGAGAAATGATGGACTGGATCCCGGTCAGGAGAGGGGCTGGGAGACACACAGGTGGCAGGAAAACACATGGTGGAAAATGAAACCATTCTTTTTCCTCTGAGGACAGGTTCTCATTCCCACTCCTAGGGGAATATTGATTTTATCCTTGTCTAGCTTTGCTCCCCCATCTCAAAAGGATTCCTTCAAAATTAGTTTTAAACATTCTTAAAGAATTCTGCCAATATATATTCAGCACCTACTGTGTTCTAGGGACTATGCTAGAAGATTACTGTGAGCAAGAGAGATAATGCCTGCTCTCACAGAGCACAACCCAGCAAGGAACACAGCCAGTGTCTACCTACAATAGAGCATAGTATGGTAAGTACTGTGATCAGGTGATTTAAAAAGCTATGGAAGCAAGTAAGTGGGTCATAGGGCAGAGTGTAGTTGGGTTGGAAAGCTTCCCCAAAAGACGTCATATTTAAGCTCAAAACCCACAGACAAATTGTAGATAGCCGGTATCAGCATAAAGGTGAAGGTAAAAGAACAGGAAAGTAGCAATAGGTAACAAAGAGGGCATTGGAGATGCAGGGTCATGAAGGTTAAGAAGATCCTTCTCAGCCAATTAAAGAGCTTCAAGCTTGATCCCATCCTGAGGGTGCTAGAAAGCCATGGACATATGGAGAGTAACAAGATTGCAAATCCATTTTAACAGATCATTGATTGCTAGTAGAGAATAGACTGGTGAAGAGTTAAAATGAAGGAGGACTGTCAGAAGCCATTGCCCTAGTGTGTTGAGGTTGAAGATTGTCCTAGTGTGTTCAGGAGGTTGATTTTGAGAGACATTTGGGAGTTGGAATTGTCAGGGCTTACTTGGCAATTGCCTGGATGTGATAGAAGAGGAAGGAATCAAGAGGAGTCTAGCTTTCTAGACAGGACATAGGGGTGGATGCAGAAATGCAGAACAAGGGGCAGCTGTGGAAACAATACATACCTATGAGCAAAGCCTGGGACACGGAGATTCAATGCCAAACGAGGGGCAAGAACCTGGAGTGGTTTTAAATGGGGTTGCCTCTCACTTCCCTATTTTATTTTGGAGTTTCATTTTATTTTTCTCAAGTTTCCTTTCATTGGATTGAGAGTAGGACCAAGTTTAGGAGTGCTTCTTAGGATCCAAGCCATTGATATATATTTTTCTTTTCAACAAGGGGAGGGGAGAAGTGAAAATGTACTGCCATCTGAAATTGCATGAAAGAGTTCTGGAACCTTTGTTTTTACACGAAGTGTATATGTGTGATAAGAACAGATTTGCGTGGACTCACAATCTGGTCTAGCAGAGAAGCAGGTGGGGGAGGCACCTAGAGGGAGGGAGTCTGAAGGAGGAGAGCCAGGTGTGAGCGTTCATAGCAGCTTTGTTAATGATCTGGAAGAGGAAGTAAACTGCACATTCATGAAGTTTTCAGCTGAATAGCAAAAAGGAAACACCAGGGAAAATAGCAAAATAATTGGAGTTAAACCCAAGTGGCAAGCAGAGAATAGGGATGATGTGTACCCACTTTTGGGTTGGTGATTTATTGTAGTGGGACCACATCTTTCCTGATGAGAGATGAGAAGAGTGTTCTATTAGGGCTTCTAGGAGGTACATTAGCTCCATAAAGGTACTGTGTTGTGGTTCATTCAATGTTTCATTAGGTGTTAAATGACAGATAATAATAATAATATTAATCATACATGGCTAACATTTATTTAACTCTTATTGTGTGCTTGACACAAAGCTAAGTGCATTACCTTTTTTTAATATTCAATGAACTCTATGAAGTAGGCACTGTTACACATGAGAGGAATAAAGGATAGAGAGTGAGTGACTCATCCAAGATCTTATGACTAATAAGTGGCAAAGATGAAATTAGGACCCTGGTCTGTGTGACCCCAGAGGTTCTGGTCCTAACCACTACCTTACACTGCTGATAGCAACATGGAAGTAATATAGAGACTGAGTCCTTAGAAGAATAAAAGGTTATTGTGTAAACCTGCATGAACCTAAGAATTATAAAGAATATAAATATAAATATAAAGAATATAAATATAAATATAAATATAAAGAATAAAAGGTTATTGTGTAAAGCTGCATGAACCTAAGAATTATAACATTTTGATTTTATTGGTGAAAATCAATGAAACTCTAAGTAGGTGAGCTATTGGTAACAAAACTCTCTAGCTTCCTCATCTGTAAAATTTGCCCATAGAAAACTCCTACACATTCTTTAAGATAAAGCTCAAATATCTCTTCTGTTGAGCATCCTAAGCTGTAGCAAAGGCCATAAATTTCTCTGATCCCTAGAACCCCAGTCCTTTATTTATAAAAGTTCAGTTTATGTTGTTTTGACAACCATTCTATAGATACCGGTACAGATGTAGATATATGTTTACATATATAACAATATAATTATATATATATATATATATATATATATATATTTAATATACACTTATGCATGTTTATATATCTACACATATATGTATATCTCCCTCATTAGTTTATGAAGACTTTATATTGGGGTTCCTGGGTGGCTCACTCAGTTAGGTGTCTCAACTCTTGACTTCAGCTCAGGTCATGATCTCATGGCTTGTGAGATCCAGCCCCTTGTGAGGCTCTATGCCGACATTGTGGAGCTTGCTTGGGATTCTCTCTCTCACTCCCTCTCTCTCTGCCCTTCCCGTGTTTGTGCTCTCTCTCTTTCTCCCCTCTCTCTGCCCCTTCCCCAGCTCGCTCTCTTTCCTCTCTCAAAATAAATAAACATTAAAAAACATTATATTATTCATCATTGTGTCCCTATCACCTAGAAAATTGCCTTGAACTTAGGAGATTCTCAATAAATATGTTTGGAAGGAATGAAAGAATGATTGGATGATAAAGAATGGATGCTATTAACTAACATATAAAATTAATTTACTGTCATGATAACAATCATCTTGTATTGGAGAAGTACATAAAAACATTAAATTTAATTGACAAATATGTTTGGTAAATCCTTAGTTTTAAATATGATATGCTTAATGGCAAGAAATGAACACCACCAAAGGAATAGTTTTGATGATATTATTACTGTCGACATATCTTCTAACCATACAATTGACCATCATATCCAATAATAAGATACTGCTTATTAAAAGCAAATGCACAGACATGGCAAATCTAAAGCATCATTACATGTACGAAAGGAACTTTGGGCTGTCATGGTCCACACCACTTAAACAGGTGTGTAGCCAGGCTCCTCAGGATATTGATTGTTTTTTTTTTTTTTTATTTAAGTTTATTTGGAGAGGTGGGGAGGGGCAGAGAGAGAGGGAGAGAGAGAATCTCAAGCAGGCTCTGCACTGATAGTGGAGGCTTTATCCTATGAACCATGGGATCACGACCTGAGCCAAAATCAAGATTTGGATGCTTAACCAACTAAGCCACCCAGAAACCCCCTTATTGTTTGTCTTTTTTAAAATCTCATCTCATTTGTCCCTTTTCAAGTGCTTCTGTGTTTTTGCATCATAGTACTTGCATATCCTTGAATTTTCCGAACACTTTCTCACTCTGGACACACATACATCATTTTTTTCCTTGGTAAAATCTCCCCATTCCACTTTGTTTTGCTACCTTCAGATGCTAACTCCTCCAACAAGTCCTCCCTATTTATCTGTCAGCCATCCTCTCTCCCTTTGCCCCATAGAGATATTCCTGTGCAGCCCTATAGCAGCCATTACGACTTACTGTCATGAGGTTTTTATTGTTCTCTACATCCCAAACTCTAATCTAGTGTCTCCTTTGTGGCTGTGTCTCTAATACACAGCATGATGCCTGGGGTACATTGCATAGAGGAGAAAATAGGAACGCCAGGGTGGAGGAAGGGAAAAAAGAAAGAAGGTCAGGTGGGCAGACTCTAATGGTACACTGTCATTTTTCTAACGTTGTAGACACATATGAAGTATTCTTCAACCAGCCAGCCTCCACCCAGTAGTCTAGCCACGTGGTTGAATGTTTAGCTGGAGTTGATCCAAACATCTTTATTTGTGGAAAGGATAAATCAATTCCCCATTCTCATATATAATAGATATTAGCCCTCACATAATGGCAGCCTTATTACAGGAGAAAGAAAGAGAAGGATAAAAAAGAAACACATACACACATGCACACACACACACACACACACACAGAGAGAGAGAGAGAGAGAGAGAGAGAGAGAGAGAGAGAGATGAATTATCTTCCTGGCATGGGGCAGAGAAACCCATGAGAAAAAAAAAGAGTTTGGAAAGGCAAATGGAGTTTTAAAGTTGGTGTTTCAATATTTCACACTGTTACTCTGCAAGCACTTTGAGGTTGTTAGGGATAGATAAATGCCATGGAGTGTTTTTGTTTGCTAACAATCTCTATACAGCTGAATTTCATACCAGCATCACCGTCTACTGTAAACACTTGATCTGGGGATGGTATGGTGACTTCTTAGAAAGCCTTATAAAAGATGTAGATTATTTCAGGGCTAAAAGGTGAAAAATAATTATATCTCTAAAGTCCGTTGCAAATTCCAGATGCTGCCACAGCTGTATTTTAATATTCCAATACTAGGACAAGAGTGAAGCTTGCTATTGCCTCTTATCTTTTCCTCACATACCAGTGCTGTCAATGCCATTGGCAATTTTACATGTAAATGAGCCCATCCATCACTCCTTACTTTGCAGCAACTCACTTCTAAGCCTGCCATGGAGTTACACCATTAAATCTCCCTGCTTTACAATATACATCATGACATATTTGACATCAATCAGCTGTGTCAGCCTGCTCACTGTAAACCATAAACTTGCTCTGCATCCCTCTCTGCACGGGGTGATTAAACCTGCTTGGGGTAGCTTCCTGATTACAGTGATAAATAGTGATTCATTTCCCACTCTCTCTTCCTCCACCTGTTCCTTCCTCGCTTTGGCCCCAAGCTCCTCATGCCTGCTTGCTGGAGGAGGTGGTGGTCAGTGGATAGTGTGCACTGGAATGCATATTTGTACATTTGGGTTACAATTTGTACATTTGGCAATCACTGTTTGGCTCTGGTTTGTGGCTTTGCTATTTTAAAATGAGGATGAGAAGCTGCATCCTTAGTCATTCTATAAAGGCACAAGAGATGAGTACTTACAGTTCCTCTAAGGACAGCCTCCCTGCCTAGAAGAGACAGACCAGGACAGTAATTCTCAGTTCCCAGTGATGGATGCTTAGCACATGCCCATCAGATCCCTATATACCAAGTGTAATTTCTGCCAGCTTACCTCTAACTACATCCCATTCTTATTCAAGAAATCATATCAGAATTCATGTGAGTGAAAATGACATTATTGTAAGTATAACCTTGAATCTGTTCTAATTGATTGTTTTAAGTAGTTCATTTGCAAACTTCAGTACTTTATTATTGGTAATAACAAATTACTTGTGACATGCTGGGATATTACATTATACCATACAACTGATTGCAACACACCAGGGTATCATGACACTCCAGCTGAAATCCACTAGACTAGATGATACCCATGTTCTTCTTTTTTTTCTTTTCTAGCAGGGGAATCCAAGAGAATTTTAGCAATATGAAGAGATATTCCACTGAACTAACTAGGCAATCCATCTGATCACTCCAAAAGTCCTTTTGCCCTTCCTTCTGTTGAGTCTGAGATAACAGCTACTTCTCCTACTTCCTGGCACACAGGCCAAGCCATCTGCTGACCAGTGGAAGCAGCCTCGATCATGTGTGCACTCCAGTATATCTCCTAGGCAATAAATCAGAAGGCTCTTTGGACCCAACAAAACACACAATTGTAAGCATTCTTTATCCACAATTACCCATTTCAGCCACAGACCTAGGACTTCCCACCTGCCAGTTGGCCCGATTTCTATCAGTCTGGAGGCTGAGGTCCTCTTTTTTCTTATGCATCTCCTTCTTCTACTGAGTCCTCAGTGGCTTGCCCACACCAGGGTGTACAAACCCATCTGGAAGGAGCAGAGTGGAGGGTTGGGCTGTTGTGGACAGCCACAGATCAGATTCAATGTCAGAATGCTCTCCAGATGCTTAAAAATGTTGGGACATCTTTGGGGTGGGTGGCAGGGGAGTGAAGACAGATATAAGAGAACATGAAGAGATGGGGAAAGGGAGAGATTCTGTTGGGGGATTCCCCTGAACTCATGAAGTAAAGGGAGGGGTGGAAAGAGAAGGGGAGGGAGGAGAGAAGCAGAAAGCGTAGGAGGGGGAAAAAGGAACAAAAGCAGAAAGTTAGCTTCTTGCTTTCATTCTTGGGACATCCAGAGTAATGAACCCTCTTTCCAGAGAAGATGAATGGGCAGCTGTAGAGATTATGAGTGAGGTTTTATTGCAGATCAATAAATCTGTGTCACAGATCCCCATCTGGAGGGAGTTTTAATTTAAAGGAAAGAGTGATGAGCTCACAACGACAATAAATCAAAAGTTGTGTATTCACGTATGCATTAACCTTCTATCAAAACATACACCGCATCAAGGCAGGAGTTTGGAAACAAAGCTGGGAGGTGATTTGGAAGGACAGCCAGCAGAGCCCTGTAGCTTGTCTACCTTGAGACACAGGCAGAGAAGCTGGTGTGGGGATTGTGGGTTGTCACCAGGGTACAGTTGCCGCAGATCAAAATCAGGGAGAGTTCTCCGAAAAGGAGAAAGATTTTACAGCAACAAAACTGAGATAGCAGCTGACAAGAGAGGGAGTGAGAGCATACCTAGGAAATTCTGAAACCTGTGCTCAAACACAATTTCAAGTGCTGGGTGTAACTCAGAAATCTGTGCCATTGGTGCCCATCCCTTTATAGTCTCTGCTCCCTGCTCAGTCCCCCATCTTTCAGTAATATCCTGCACAAGACTGTTGCAGTGACTGTCGGCTTCAGAAGGCATAGTCACGAACTAATGGCAGCAAATCCCTTGGTACAGGTGAGTGTGAAGGGCCAATGGCAACACTGCAACTTGAAGAAGCAAATCAGACATGGACAGTATTAATCAGCTGTCCCAAGAAAGCTGGCAATGTAGGAAGGAGAGCCACTTATTTGCCAACCAACTAGTGTCATTGTTGCACATTGGTCTAAATGAATGTGCTATTCTTTCAAGGACTTCCGTAGAAATTGGGGAAGGAACTAAAGAAGTTAAGTATTGACTGTCCATCACCAAATCAGTGGGTATCTCTCTCTGAAAACACGTTATAGACATACAACTATATATGTGTATACACTTAAACAAATATATCCACTTATATATGCATGTGCCAATTCCTTTATTTTTTAGAACATGTGGTAGATATCCCTACTCATGTTAATGCCACTATGTAGATGTAATGAATCATATATTATGGATGAGAAAACTGATATCCAAAAGGATTAAGAATCTAGGATTCCAGTCCAAATCTGTCAGCCCTCACTAGCTACTTCTTTTCTTCTGTTCCAGCAGCCTTTTGGTGCGTGCAGTATGTGTGTGGCGTATGTGTGTGCACGTGTGTATACATGCACACTTTAATTGACCCACCTCTTTCCTCCCTTTCTATTCTAGTTCTTAATATGCCGCCTCCTATGTGTGCTGCTTCCCAGTGATGACTTGATACAAGCTTCCCAGCTGCAAGAGCTTTGCAAGCTTTGTTACCACAGCTGGAAGTACCCTCTCCTTAATCATACCCACACTAGGACATCCAGCTCATGTCCCTGGCACCTGCTCTGATCCACACCAACTCCACTCAACACAGCTGATTCTTCTCCATTTCCTACTTTGTACATATCTCTCTACAGTAGCACTTTTTTCCTTTTATTTAACCTATTTTTATAGGTATGATTTCTTTGTGTTCATAGTTCACAGGAACTGTGTCTTCTTTAGATTTATTTACATCATTCTTAGCAGAACGTGACCCCTAGCAGGTGTCTTATAAATGTTTGCTGAAGGTGGCTGGAAGAATAGATTTCACATTATAATGGGGTTTGAATTCTGATCAAACAAACTGATACACTTGATGACACAAGTGAAAAGAGAACTCTTCATGAAGACTTATAACTGGACTTATAACTGCCATTAGGAGCCTGTGCACACACTATGAACCCTCTCCACCTACTGCCTTAATTTTTCCTAATCCATTAACACATATGCATTCATAAACACAGGTATTTCTATGAAGTCAGCTCATAAATCCCATTCTAAAGATAAATAAACTGAGTCATAGGGAGAGCATGACTGGCCTCTTGTGATCCATTCAGTCAACTGAGCATCCAAATGCAACCCTAAGCTTAGAATCATTCCAGCAGTAACCTTAGCTCACAAATCTCCTAAATCAAATTCAAGGAATGATGTCTGCAAAGTGTTCATCTTCTCTACTGAATACATTGAAACAGATAGTTTTAGGAAATATTGGTATTATTTTAAGTTTTTAATGTTTATTTATATCTAGAGAGAGAGAGAGAGGGTACAAGCAGGGGAGGGGGCAGAGAGAGAGGGAGACAGAATCCAAAGAAGGCTCTGCACTGTCAGCACAAAGCCTGGTGTGGGGCTCAAACCCTTGAACCATGAGATCATGACCTGTGCTGAAGTCAGACACTCAACCAACTGAACCACCCAGACGTCCCATGCAAAGATTGAGATTATTACTAACCTTCCACCTATCAGTGAATACTATCTAAAGATAACATATAATAATAATAATAATAATAATGTTTAAAGATAACTATTGTTTTGTAAATGGCTTCATATACAATCATATCAGAGGGGTATAAAAGGAAAAAATACAAAGCAGTAAACTTTGGTAATTATTATTACGAAAGTAATAACATATTTATTAAATGATGCCTAATATATGCCAGACAGTCTTTGAGGTGCTGGGAATACAGTGGTGAGACACAAAGTGCTTGCCCTTGGGGAATTTGCCTTTTACATCTTCTACCAACAACCACTAATGTTTATTGCAAACTTTCTGAAAGCCAGGCACCCTTTTCTGCACTCTGCAGTTCCAGCACTGTCAATGGACATTTTGCAGATGAAAAACATAGCACGAAGAATTTCAACATGTGTATAAAGACACAAAGGGGACAGCCAGACTGAATTCAGAGCCCAACCTGCTAAGTCTTCCCCCATAACGTCTCCCCTGTTTGTTTCCTTTCTATTCTGAGCACTTTTCCCTTGTTTGTAGAGAACTTTCCTCGGATTTGTTGGTAGCCTTGTAATCATCCCCCCTGCTGTCAATCTTGCCACTGTAGTCATGCTGCAGCCAGGATGGCTTTCCAGAAAGGGCAGTGCCCATCTTCAACCACCTTCAAAGTCTTCCCATCACATACCAAGTCCCAGTTCCCACACATGGCATTCATGGTCCTCAATGATCTGGCCAAACTGACATTTCCAGTCTTCATTCCATATTCCTTCTATGGCTCCTCCAAGTCATGGACTTTGGGGCAGCAGTGCCCTCCTCCTCTGTGCTCCTGGAGAAGCACACTTTTTCCCTGTGAGTACCACTCTACATCCTCCAACTTTGCCCATCCTAGAATTTAATTTATTAACTCCATTTACTGTGGGCTCACAGCACTTCCCCTATATCTCTATTACAGTATTTATTTCCCAACAAATATTTAGCAGTGGTTTATATGTTTTTCTCCTCCATCAAAGTTTGAGAACTTAGAAGCAGAGACTCTGTAATCCATTTTGTAATCCCAGCAGTGCTCAGCACCATGCCTGATATATAATAAGAGCTTAATAAATATTAGTTGAATTTTTTTTTCTGTTATCAAGGAGTATATCACATCTGGGAAATGGCTGATGTGGTTTGACGTGTGTGAAAAACACTAGGCCAGGGAACATGGAATCTGGAATCTGCTCCTTGCTTTGCAAGTAGCTTCCTGTGTGACATTGGGCAAATCACTTGCTCTCTCTGTGTCTCATTACTTAATGTAAAATAAGAGGCTGGCACTAGACAATATGAATTTGATGATTATATTATACTTTAAATTCCTCATATTCTTCACATGTTCAAGAAATATATATATTGAGGACTTTTTCTATTCCAGACACTCTTAATTAGGCTTCAGAAATGTAGAAACAAAGACAAACACTGAAATAAAGAACCTCACCTGTGGTTCTCATCTCAACTTTGCAATCTAATTATTACTGACCTTGATCTCTTTATCAAAAGAGAAAACTAAAGTTCAGTGACCTTTAAATGTAATGGTTACCAGAACATTCTTACGATTCTGAGGCATAGTAGTTCAAGGCATATAAATAGTTTTTTTATAATTTTCCCCATAGTGGAGAATGGCATTTTTCAAAGATTTTTCACTTAAATTTATGGAAAATCTCAATTACTGTGTGGATACCAGGTAATCTAATTTACCCCATTGACCACTTTTGAAAAGAATGTTGTCAAGTCAATGGTGTTTCATTTTTTTTCATGCCTATAAAGATATAAGAGGCAGTCCTCACAACGAGAATAACAATATTTTTGTTAAGACAGTAAATTGAAATGATGGATGTCTAATATGATTTTCCCACAGAAATATGCTATCAAGTAGGTTACATTGTTCACCAAAAGTGTGATGTCCAACATTTTATAGTTATGACCATAAACACCATATATAATTTTTGCAAAGAAAAAAACTATGTTATTTTTGAAGCATAAAGCTTTCCAAATCAGTTTGCTCCATTACATTCAACAAATATTCTAAACAACTAAATTATATAGCAGGTTCTGATAGTCACTGCTGGGAAAGAAACGTGAATAAGATACAGTTTCTTCCACTGGGAGCTTTGTTCTATTATTGACAATAAGAAAATGACATGAATGTCTGTATTAAAAGTCATGAAATGAAAAGTGCCTTAGGGAAGGAAGAACATGTATTAACATTTATTAATCATTTGCTGTGTTCCAGGTGCAATCATAAGATCTTTCAGAAGTATTGGCATCCTTGAAAGGGGAGATTAAGTACTAGAGTGGTATACAGTAAACTTTTAAAGAGTGAAGAAATAAAGTTCTATTTGTCTGAGTCCACATCCTATCGAAAGTCTATTCATTACAAACCGCGTGCTTTCCATGTTTTAGAGTTCATACACACACATACATTTGGTAAAAAGAGATCAAAGCATGCTCTTGTGGGAGGCATTACACTGAGCTTTGTTAAAAATGGGCAGGATTTTGGTAAGTGAATAAAGTAGCTGGAAGGCAGGATCAGAGGAAAAGCAAAGAGAGAGGAAATCACAGTTATGCTCACATGATAACAAACATCCCGAATGATTAGAGGGTAAGGGCTGGTCATTGATCCTATGCTCGTTCTATGTTGGGTGCTGGGTCAAGGTGGTCCCAGCCCTATAGAAGCAGCTATTGTGATACAGAGATACACATGACACTGTGATAGTACAGAGAAAGGAACAGATAAAACTGCCAACTTGGGTAAAAGAAGACTTTGGAGACAACATAATCCTTACAATGAGTTTTGGAAGATGATAAAGCATTTATCAATGTGGAGGAGATGGAGTGAAATTATGTGGATGGTGGGGCAGGGTGATAATATGGGCAGAGGAAACAACATAATCAAATTCAGAGACATCACCCAGTGCTACATGTTCAGAAAGCTACTAGCTGTCCAGGGCAACATGGAATGCTTGGTGCATGCAGAGGAAGAAGACAGGGGCTTGAGATGGACAGAGCATGCACATGAAAAATACTGAGTGTTAAGCCCATGAGTTTGGCTTAACCACCTTCACCCATTCCTTGGAAAAAGAATTTAGACTTAACTTTTCTGGCATTGGGAAGGAGAGTATTAAGGAGAGTGTCAAGGGTCAGAGCTATGCTTTGGGAAGATTAACACAGCAGATATATGAACAGTGGAGACAAAAGGGACAGAGATTAATTAATTGGTTGTTCTGATAGTTCAAGTGAAAAGTGATGACATAATAAACTCGAGTGCAGGTGGTGCAGATGGAAAGGGGAGGTGGGAAACTATAAACTGAGAATCAACAGATCAACATACCTGAGAGACAGATTTTATGTAGGGGCCAGGGGGAGAGAGCTGGTGATACCCCTCAAGCAATTATAAATGTGGGATTGGATTTCAAGATAGGAGTCAAAGCTAGAGACAGATTTAGGCTTCATTCCCACAGAGGTGATAAATGGACAGTGGGAGGTGATAAGAATGCCAAGGAAGAGAGTATAGAGAAGGAAAGGCGGGAGGGGGGGCGGTTGGAAAGAAAAGGAAAGAAAGGAAAGGACCAGGGACCAAACCTGGTCTGGGAAAATTTTGGTTGGGAGGTAAAGAAAGGCAGAGGGACCAAGGAGGGGGCAGAGAACAAGTAACCCCAGAAATGGTGGTCCCAGAAATAAGGCCAGGAAGGTAACCCTCACTGAGAGAAGCAGGAGATGGCCTAGGGAAATGTTGTAGAAATGAGTACGATGAATTGAGATTCAGCCAATTTATCTGATGATTAATAAGTCAGTGATAAACTTGAAGAGTTGAAAAAAAAAAGTATAATGAGGAGAAAACAGGTGGCGAAACATGAAGTGGCCTGGGGGACAGTAGCCACCAAGTGCACCGTGTTCTCTCACAGAGTTTATCAGTGAGAGGAAGGAAAATACCCCCACAGAATTGAACCTATACACCGGCCATAGCAGAGAAAGTTATTTAAATTGGTCTTATTCACTGCTTTGCAAATTTATGAAGTGTTCGGAACTCGGGATACCAGGTAAATCAAGTGTTAGGATTATTTGCACACATCAGTGACTGGTGCTATCCATTCCTGACCAGGCCAGACTTGGGTTTGCGTCTGCCCGAATGCTCTCACCCTGGTGGGCAGCACATCAGACTCTCAAAAACAACAAAGGATATTGCACAATAGAATGGATACACCTCAATCAATAATCCGATGAGCAATGTATAAAGTAGGGGGGATATATCACTGTGTTTTTGCTTCCCCCTGTCTTTTCTCTGCTTCTCGGGCTATTAGCCATATGAAGTGCAGGCAGGAAGGAAACACGCACTCATATTTCACAGGAAACCAGCCACAGTGTTCCGCACTCCCAACACATACCTACGATTGACAATCGATCAGTAGATCAAGAGCAGAGCGACCACAGGATGTGGAGGCAGAGCCACTCAGCAGTCTGCCCTCTTGACCCAGGCCCCCACCCCGCACTTTAGGGGCAGCGCCAGCACACTCCTGTGACACTGAGGCCTCCAGGGTGCTCATTTGTACCCTCCTACCTGAAGGCACCCCATATCTGGTGGGTGCAGACATGAAGGCTATAGAGGGATGATGAATTCAGAGGGAGAATAACCACCAGCTGATGAAACTCCAAGTAGCTGAAATGCTGTTTTTATGCAAATGACCTTCCCAGGCAGGGCTGGGAAGGAGGGAAAGAAACAAGGAAAACCTGAATTAATTCTAACTGGGGCATTTTTTTTTTTCTGAGTGTCATTAGCCACTATTGAAGGAAATGAATTGGCTTTCTCCCCTCGTTTATTAAATTTCTATGATTCTCTAATTTAGGGGACTTTTATTTTCAATGGAAAGAGGGAGACTGGTGCATTTCACAAAAACAGGATCTCTCCTACCGATTAATTGTAATACTCAGAATGATTCCTTACTAGAAGGGGGAAGATGAGGAAAAATTTCTTTGAGGGAGAAAGGAGGTATAGCAGGAAGTGTATGTGGGCCACACAGGACAGAGCATGTTGACTTGGATCTAGAAGGATGTGCCCAGTTCCAACTCACACAAAGGGAGGGGTAGCAAGTTGAAAGACATCAGAGTCATAGAAAGAGCACTGGGTCTGCAAGAAGAAGGAACTGTTCTAATGCCACCATTCCTTGGCTATGTCATTTAACCTTGGTCTCCCCTTTTATGATATTACATTATAAATAGTTCACCTCCCTTCTGTACTGTGAAAATAAAATGGGATAAAAATATAAAGATGCACACGACAAACATGGTAAGAATAGCTCTATATAAATACAAGATGCTAATATGCTTGAAAGAGGGAAAGAATGTCTGTTGGTAAGGATGTTTGAAAAAATGAAATGACTCCCTCCTAGGGAAAAACTTCCAGAACACAATTTTAAGGGGGTACTGAGGCTTCAGTGGAGGGAAATTCAGTGTCCTGAGATTCTTTCAGAAGTGAAACAAGGAGGAGAAGGAGAAGTTAGAGGACTGCTCCCTCCAGCTGCTGGTTTATTCCCAGGCTGGCCCAGAAAGGACCAAGGCATCTTAGCTGGCTACTTTGCGCACCTTCTATGGTAATAACCCTTAATATGCATTTGAACCAAGTTAGCTGCCCTAAGTTCAGAGGGACAAATACCTTCTATTTATATCTGCTATGTTCTGACTTAAAATCTCAACTTTAGAAAAAATCATTTCTCTATTTTCTTCTCCTTGACTTGGTAAAAGTAATTCCCATGGATGGCAGTGGGTTTGACTTGATGCAGAGGTGACTCACTAGTTGTTGTATAAAACTGCTAATCTCCCCCCAACTATTTCTGAATTCTTTAATTCCTCTGACACATTAATTCTAACCCTGGCATAAAATGCCCCAACATCCCTGAGAATCCCAGAACAGAAATTATAGCAATTTCCTATAACTGGAATCAAATTCCAAAGTTGGAGAGCATGGGCCACGTCCTGCCATTAATTCAAACATCCATGTGAAAGATTATGGTGGGCAGCTGTGATTCCATTAAAGGGGGCAATTTCAACTCCATTTCCTTGATAAACAGACACAAGCTTGCCCCTAAATTGGGCTTGATAGATTTGATTAGGGTAGAGTTTTTGGAGGTTGTAGTTTCTGCACAAAAATTGCTGTTTGATGTGCAAGGCCAAATTGCACTTGAAATCTCCTTGCATCCATAGAGGGGGGAGAAGGAAGAGGATAGAACACCTAGCCAATTGCTATCATCCAAGCAGCAGGGGAGTCAAGCTGTTGTATTCAAAATATCTGTTAGGTATGCAGCCAGTGTGTGCAGCAGAAAGCATGCCGCGCTCAGGGGAACCTATGATTAAAAGCAGCAAAACCAAATGTTATTGAAACAAAGCAAAATGCACCCATCCGATTTCTTTAGCCCATATGAATCTTTTGCAGGGAGAAGGAATGATATGTAGCCTCCGTTGGGGACACCTGTGGGTCCATGTTTCAGAATCCCCACTGAGAACTAGGGACCAGGGAATGACAGAAGTGGAAGCTCATAGCTTTAAAGCACATTCTCCCAGCACAAACAGAAGGAGGGGCTAAAGGGCAGACGAATCTCCTAGCCTGCTTGTTTTGTCTTCAATAAATGGGAAACACCACTTCTTTAGGTCGGCTCCACCAGATAAGGCACTGGAGATTGTAATTCTTTCCACAAACATTGTTCTGAAATTCTAAAAGTCACAAACCCTTCGTGTTGGTAAATCCATTTGTTGCTTCAGTGTAAGCATTCACCAGAGAACGTGGACTTCCTTCACTGTTGTCCGTTCTGCTAGCCTGAGGCCAAGTGACCAGGAAATTAAGCTTTCCTGAGGACTTCAAATGTGCCAAGATCCACTCTAGGTGCTTTGTGTACATTACTCCCATTAAATCCACGAATAACCTTGGAGATGGCTACTGTTTTTCCATTCTCAAAGGTAATAAGCTTCAAAAAAGTTTTTTTTTTTTTTTTTAAATGGCCAAGAGCTGGTAAGTGGTAAGAGGCAGACTAGGCTGTAGGTTAAAATCACCTGAAATCAAAGTTCAAATTCATCCATCTAGGGAACCACTGCTGTAGAGGGGGGAAATGGAGCAATCTAGTGGGGAAGAGAACACACCCAGTCAGTAGTACTAGAATGGTTCCAGTCCTTGATGCAAGGATCAGAGCTTGTAGGACACAGTCAGAATAAAGATTGAGAGAGGATAGAAACAATACATGTTTTAAATTGCTCGAATTTAGCATTAGATAAAGCAATCATCAAATCAGCCTCCATTAAAGGAAAAAAAGATTGTCAGTGTCTGTCTAAAATCCTCTACCTTACAGCTACATTAGGAAATGGAGAAAAGACTCCCAGAGAGACAGGGGTTCCGTTTACCCTTTTGCTACTTGCCAAAATGCTCTATATTGTATCCTTTGGGAACTGAACAAATCTAGAAATTCATTAAACATCTTCTTGAATATGTCAGTAGGTTTTAATGAAACCACTATGGTACCCCAAAACATGGCTATTCAAGAATCCAGATCCCATCCACATGAATCTACTTTTTAACAAAAGGATTGATTTTTTTTTATCATATAGCACCATCTCCAC
Organism: Herpailurus yagouaroundi; assembly: GCF_014898765.1. Lineage (NCBI taxonomy): Eukaryota > Metazoa > Chordata > Mammalia > Carnivora > Felidae > Herpailurus > Herpailurus yagouaroundi. The sequence continues at coordinate 22,877,056 of NW_024412402.1, read as the reverse complement.
ATATCAATATGCCCAACCCAGACGTTTAATAGAATCTACTCCAACTGTAATTTTGAAAACTTTGCTGTGGTATTCCTCATACTCCTGAGATTTAACTCACCTACCTATTCAAACAAAACTTTCAGAAGTGACTTTCTGTATGGATCAAGTATTTTGTCTAGAATATCAGAATATACTTTGCCAACCTAGCAACTGGGCCAGACTCATACTGATTCTTTATTTCTTTTCTCTTCCATCTTCACAGGTACATCTTTGCTCCCACCTCAGAGAAACAGTGAGAATCCACCCGGAACTACTATTTTTGATCAGCTGTCACTAGATTCAAAGCTCCAGAACCCACCTCTCCACCTCTAGCACACAGACAGACACAGAATCTCCACTTAGCTGGGATGTATCAGGCTGGTCTCCAAACCTGAAGGTCTGGGTTCCTTGCTGTCTATAGTAGCCAATAATTACCACTTCTCTTCTCCAACCTAGCCTTCTTAATGAATCCTATCCTATGTATAGCCCACACATTACCTGAAGATACAGAACAAATAAAACATTTTTGGATCTGACTTGTATACCTATTGTGTTCCTTGTGTTCTTTCTCAATTCTCATAGCCCAGATCAGATGATTCCTGGCATGGTCCCTGGAGTCATCCCAGCACTCTGTGTAGGGTATAACACCACAGCCTGACTCTGCATCAGCATGGAACAATTCAAAGGATACTCTCCATTAAGAGTCATACAGGATGTTAGTCCTGACTGGGCTCAGATTGGGATTGGGGATGGAGTATAGTGTATGTAGCCAATTTGTCTTTCAAGATGAATATTCTTAGTAGATTATAAAGGGTGTGAGGTATTGACAATTTTGCTTTCTGCCCTTTTTACTATTCTAGAATTTTAATCAACAATTAATTGAACAAATATTTGCACTGGGCTAATTTCAGTGAATTCATACTTGATTAATATAGACACAAACTCTGTTCTCATGGAACTTAATGGTCTAGTAGGGGAGAGATCATTGAACAGGTAGTTAGAAGTTCATTGGGTGTTACCATCTGCTTCCTGAAAGCATCTGAATAACCCAAGGCAGGTGCAAGTACAGATGGTCATACTCTCATTTCCTGTCCACAGGGAAGGAGATTGCAGATACCCTGAATGACCCATAATAATACCCCAGAATCCATAAAGTCAGAGATGATCTTTCCACATCATATCTGATATTCACACATTAGTAGAAATGGACAATGAGCACATAACTGTTTTACAGATGTAGATCAATAGGCCTTAAACTGTTGGAGGTCAAATAACAGAGGAGGTTTATTGCTTCTCTTTCTAAAAGTTGGAAACCCTTAAAATCAACACCAATCAGAGTACCCAGAACAGAGTCAGTGCTCATTAAGTGGTTGTTAAGCAAATCAATTGAATGCTATCTGCTCTCAAGTAATCAAGATTTGGATTCATTAGTCTTGCCAACTCGACTACCTTGCCCTTCTTCTGGTGGAATGTAGACAATAGGAGGGCAAGTGCAATCAAGTATTTGGAAGAGCCTCCCTCTCCTCCCTGCACTGAAATGCTGTTTCCCAGCAGAGACACAGAAGGAAAAGGCATCACTGTGCCAGTCCTCTGACCTCTCCATGATAATAGTAGCACCCATAAAGTGAGGTAGAGAGATGCAGAGAGAATCTGCAGACTGCAGCCTGTATATCCACATGAATCATCAAGATGAGGATCACAAGGACCACTTTATAGCAAATCTTCAGTTAATTTACTTAACCCTACTGCCCATTATCACTACCCTTTTCTTGTTTAGGTCTTGTATCAATATGCTTGGCTAATTTTTTTCTGCCCAGCTGCCAACCTTGGGCAGAAGAACATCTGGTGTATCCCCAAAGGGTATTAGCCCATTAAGGAAGGCAAATTGATTTTTAAAAATTTCATAAATCAGCAGTCAAATGAAAAATGTCATTTTAAATTACAAACACAACCAAGTTGAATGTGTGGCTGCTATTGTGCACAATTGGAATTATTTATGATTGTCTAATATTTGTTGGGGGGCATTGTAATTTTAATTATGTGATACAAGGTGAGATAATTATTTACTGGTGCTGACATGGAATTGCCAATAATTACTTAATATCTGTTGGAAATTATTCAACAGTTTTTAATTAGTGATACATATTAAAGTGATTGTTATTTTCCAGTGAATATAAAAATCCATCCATGAGAAAAACACCTGGGACTTACATTAGTAATTGTTGTAAAATGCATTATTGATTTATACACATTATCATACTGTTTTATTACTTTTCACTATTTGAGGGTTTCGTGCCTACATCAGCAAAAGAACAAAAAGTAAGCAATGACTAACTCTCATAGCGGGCCATTAAATAAAGGAAAGACATCTATTTGAACAAATCCCAATTGCCTCATATTCTCAGATTCTGGGATAAACAAACATGTTGCCATAGGGACACATAAATGCTATTTGTCCACTGCATCTCTTCATTTCAATTGTAAATTCCTTGAGGGCAGGAACCAGTCTTTTTTCTAAAGCTCACTGTGTCATGTCCTCCTTGGGATCACATATGTAGTAAATGATCCATAAAGATGTGTGGGTGAAGATGTGGAGCAGAAAGAGTTGTTCATCTGTACAAAATTCCATTTACTGTTTTGTTGATGTTCTTTTGCTCACCCTTGCAAACCACAAAGAAAAAAAAAAAACAATGAAAAAATGATCTCACAGCCTTGTAATAAATGGTCTTTAAGTCATTTGGTTGGTGTAAAGATTATTCAGAAACACCATTACTTACTAAGCACATTATTCTGATTTTTTTTATGTAAAAAGCATTTAATTAGAATTACATTATTAGAGCCTGTTAAGTATTTCCTTAGTTACTCATTAAACAATGAAGTGCCTTACCAAGAGAAAACAAAAGGAGGAAAGATATATCTATTTAATCATTTGCTAAATATTTTCGATGACTTGCTAAGGATCACTTCCAACTATTTGTAAGTGTAATAAATTCAACTCCTCCTACACTGACTTGTTAATGCCACCCTGTCTAAGAGGAAGGGAGACAGGGACTCTTTCTCCCCATAGGCAAGGCTCAATGCAGACAATGGGCCATGGATTCCAGGGGGACCCAGTAGTACCAAGCCCTTCCTTCCCGGGTTCTACCTAGCTCCAGCTCCAACCTCTCACCTCATACATTGATGCCAATCATCCCACATCACTTATCAGCTCCTGTGTCTCTCAGCCCCAAATGTACCCTATATGCTCTGCCTGTGATGCAGAGGCTGGGATTCTACAAACTACATTTCTTCAGTGCCAGCTGGCTTTGTGTTAGCTCCTCAGCAGGGTCATAAGCAAAGGATGGGAGACAGAAAAGAGGAAGGGGAATTGCTGCTTCCTGTTGGCTTGCTCTTCCTGTCAGCACTGCCTCAGCAATGGCCTTCCACCAAGGCAGCAGTACTTTGTTCCAGGAACAGCTGGTTCTATTTCCAGCTTCTCTCCACAGTCCCCAACCCAGCTCATTGTTCCCTGTCATGGGAGCCAGCAGAGGCAGTGGCAGCGCCCCCTCCCAGAGGTTGACTAGCAGCTCTGCCTGGTCCCTCCTACATGTTTCTTTTTTTAAAAGAAATTTTTTTTTTGATGTTTATTTATTTTTGAGAGAGAGAGAGAGAGAGAGAGAGAACAGGGCAGGGGCAGAGAGAGGAGACACAGAATCTGAAGCGGGATCCAGGCTCCACGCTGTCTGCACAGAGCCCAACGTGGGGCTCAAAACCATGGATTGTGAGATCATGATGTGAGCCAAAGCAGAAGGCTGAACCAACTGAGCCACCCAGGTGCCCCTCCTGTTTCTGAGACCCAGGAGCAGCCAGGCTGCACTTTTCCTTGGAGGTTGGAGGAATGTGCCCAGCTCTGCAGGCTTCTTCTTCTTCTTCTTCTTCTTCTTCTTCTTCTTCTTCTTCTTCTTC